>NC_135563.1:11439650-11752150 GCF_964340395.1 Glandiceps talaboti | reverse complement strand
TGACAGAGTATAATATAGACAACGTCATTGATCAACAATCCACGTAGTTCGGTAATCCCGATTTGCCTACTCGCTGTAATGTTTCTTATCCCCGGATTATGTTTTACAACTGCTTGGACACAAACTAAAGATGCCATACATACACAACGTTCACAATTTTATCGCTATTCCTTACGAAACTGAAACAAGCGTAATGTCAATCACACCAACCACAACCTCCAACTGTTTCTGTCTCGACTGCCTGACATTAATCATTCTGCACAGAAAGTATCTGGTTTGTGTTTTATAACGCTGCTTGGTCATTAAGCGCTCACATGTATAATAACTGATTTAAAGGCCTTGGTACACATCGTCTGTGCGTGGACATGAATTGGTTAAAAACATGTTATTTTATCATCTATTTCTCGTATTGCTGTCATCATCCTATATATGGTGGGCTATCACTCAAAGACGTCTACACAATGTATATCCATTGTTCTACGTACGTTTTGAGGTATTTTGTGGCCATATGGATGAGGATTGGGTATTTATTTTGGATTTTTAAGTTACAAAACAATTTTATCATTATCTTCCTACTTGAAAAATCAACGTGAAACAACATAGAGAAAGTACTTGTTATTGTACGTACAATAACAAACATTTGTAGATAATTTTTTGGCGCTTTGCAATGTATTACGTAACAAAACGGAGACTTAGACAATGTTGTTCACGTTGATGAGCCATGATACATACCCAATCCTCATCCATATGGCCACTCAGTTTTGTTTACTAACATCTCTGAATACCGACACTCAACTCTCTCCTGTAATCAGTATTTATAATTATCTGCCATTCAATTACGATCAGGGCTGGTTAATTAGAATTAGTCATATAATTAAGACCTTGAGAAGAGCGCTATGAAATGAAGTCATGGATGTTTGGATTTTCCTTAATTTACTGCATCACTAATCAAATATCAACACAGTGAAACTGGTGGCCATGATGTACTGATAAAGAACAGTGATATATGCTTGATCAGCACTGTCATCGAAATACAATGAAAACCTATGATTTATGGTTCTAATTTTCTGAGTTTTCAAATTATGTTTTCGGATGTTTGTATTTCTTTGTGGCAGGACAAGGCAAATTATTTTAGTGTCAAATATATAATTTAAGTGATTAGCTCTCTATTGTGTTTTGAGTGAGTGAGTGAGTGAGTGAGTGAGTGAGTGAGTGAGTGAGTGAGATAGTGAGTGAGTGGGTGAGTGGGTGGGTGGGTGGGTGGGTGGGTGGGTGAGTGAGTGAGTGAGTGAGTGAGTGAGTGAGTGAGTGAGTGAGTGAGTGAGTGAATGAATGAATGAATGAATGAATGAATGAATGAATGAATGAATGAATGAATGAATGAATGAATGAACATACTCCATTTAGTGCGGTGATTATTATCTAGTTTCCTTCCATATAAAATACATGGAAAACTCAAACCTGCATAGTTTCGAATTACGGCATGAAAATCCAACGAAATTTATATCCAAAATGAAACAAAAGAATGAAAATTAGACCAAACAAGTTTCACCTTCCTGCCAATGTAATAAAATAAGTATGTTAAATACTATACTATATTCACAAAAACATCGGACGCCTCCTAACATCTCTGTACATATGGACATGGCGATTAACAGTATCATGAGTTCATGAAAAATAATTTGACAAAAAATCCCCGTATTCATTCAACGGTGGCGGAAGCGGTATTCAGAGGTCTTGGTCAAAAAAATCAAATTGAAACTGGGTAATACTTCAAGGTAGAAAATCACAGTGTGTCACATGTGACCATAATCCCTTACTAAGTATGCTTACAACATCGCTACTCACAGGGCTATTGAAGCGTAAACGAAATTTCCTACAGTTCGAAAAAACAGGAAGTAACCTGTTAGATGCAATAACATAACTCTAACTTGCATTCCATAAATATTATCCACAAACCATCCAGGGGAGGAAGCTCTGGGTGTACACGACACATAAATTGAATTGTTCTCATCTAGTTTTGTTAAGTTTTCGCACTGTACACAAGTAATGTGATTACCAGATCAAGGACGACGTGAATAACATATTTACATTATTCTAGAATTGCATTTAGATTTAACTCAATCCTTGCTGTCATCTAATCACTGCATCAGTGTTTCTGTGAAAGTGCCTAAAAGCCTACATCTTATCACATTCTTCCCGAGGAGTCAGTTCTGGTTATAATCACACTTACACAAACACCAAGAAGTCATTTGTTCAGTTAAGACTTGATTCCACGTGGACAGTATCAAAAGTGGCGGCCCTGGCATGTACACCTGTACAAAGTGCAGCGATGGTTGATCATAACGGATTGACTTCTGAGAACTTGATTACAAGACAGCATAATGCATGGTACCCTGGAATATTGCTCACTTGCTCTCACGAAAGGATATGTGAAATGTAATGTACTAAAGAATAGGTTGTCAGATAACTTAATATAAGGTTGAATGTGCCTCAAGGGAAGACTTCCATGAAAGCCAAAGTTCTTAAGATCTCCCCAAACTTTACTAGATAGAATCTTGCGTCTGGTTCTTCTTAAATGATAAAAGAAATTGGGTGGCACACGGTCTTGTTTTCAAGGAAATAAAACAATCTTTTATTTTCTCAGAATGTAGACAGTATTCGGTGGCCATATTGGATTCTATTTTCTCATAGAGTGTAGACAGTATTCAGTGGCCATGTGGGATTCTATTTCTCATAGAGTGCACATAGTATTCGATGGCCATACTGGAGATTTATGATACTCAGTAGTAGTAGTAGTAGTAGTAGTAGTAGTAGTAGTAGTAGTAGTAGTAGTAGATGTTGTTGTTGTTGTTGTTGTTGTTGTTGTTGTTGTTGGTGGTGGTGGTGGTGGTGTTGTTGTTGTTGTTGGTAGTGGTGGTGGTGGTGGTGGTGGTGTTGTTGTTGTTGTTGTTGTTGTTGTTGTTGGTAGTGGTGGTGGTGGTGGTGGTGGTGGTGGTGGTGGTGGTGGTGGTGGTGGTGGTGGTGATGGTGGTGGTGTTGTTGTTGTTGGTAGTGGTGGTGGTGGTGGTGGTGGTGGTGGTGGTGGTGGTTTAGAATATCCATAGGCCTGTCAGTAATAATCAGCCCGTATTTTCATTTCCCCACACACTCTTCCACCATTATCATATCAGCCTAATCACATTAAAAGGAGACACTGTACAATGCATACAGATGAATTTGAAAGCTAACATTTTTAGTGATCTTGCGCTTTAAAAATGCGCTTAAATGATCTGGATTTAACAGCAAGGAGAAGAAAAAGTGAATCTAAGAGGATATATTTGAATGTCTTATCTACGTCAGGTTGACTTCAATTTATTGAACAATTCTTGACGAATATCCTCAACGTGACAATTTTATCAACTCCTTTGGTGACTATTTAATTGTTTTCTCAACAAAATTATACACGTCATATACGTTAACTGGTTCATGTTTCCGTGGTTAGGAGTAAAAATCCGCCTCAGTGTCTGTAAAATCCATGCTTATCCAATGCCAATGTGTCCATTCTATCATTATTTTTCTTCAAAGGGTAACAAACAAATGTGAATCACAAAAGACCAGGATGGCGACACTTTCGTGTTGAATCAGCCCGCTTTCAAGTACACAGATCAGTAGATTTAGTATAACACCGTTGCAAAGGACGAAGACGCTTATTTATCACATAAATAATCAACCTTGAATTTGAACTTGGGAAAGAATGATTCCATACAGATATCTACATCACACACGGCACTATAAAGCATCGTGCGATAAGCCATCGTATGTTAGACAACCCTTTTTTTAGATAAATGCAAAGATATGAACTTACTTTCTCCTTAATTTTATTGTCGAAGTTATGATAAGAACTCTTCGTGAACTTGAAAGTGAGA
The DNA here is from genome assembly GCF_964340395.1 of Glandiceps talaboti. NCBI lineage: Eukaryota > Metazoa > Hemichordata > Enteropneusta > Spengelidae > Glandiceps > Glandiceps talaboti. Next base: position 11,748,242 of record NC_135563.1, on the reverse strand, counting down.
CACTAGAGTGGAGATAAGAGAGTATGCGAAATGGATATCTTATCAGTGTTATTTTAATCGTGAGAGGGACAATAAAAACAATTCTCGATGAATATAAATGTATTATTGGCCTAACATAGTGTCAATAATGTACACATTGTGACAGCTATCTAAGACTATTGCAATGGAATTCAACCAACTGTATAGTAGGGTGCGTGCTGATAATCCCCAAGTACTTTCTGTTCGACTACCTACATCAAATTTGAAAACAAATGGCCTTGTATTCATACAGATGTTACCAGTATCAATTCAATGTCAAGTTTATACAGGCTACAACAATAGATTCCATTGGCCTTCTGTAGATATAGAATCGGTTAATGAACTTTGGCATTGTATGGTACTGTTGATGGTTTGTTGTAAATCTCTTTCGTTGTATATGGGCCGGAGGCGTTGTAAAGCAATAAACATATTATTATACGTGGTCATGTATGTATTTTGTCTTGCCAGGTGCGTCTTTGTGCAGATAATGTAACACTGAGCATTTCTCTTCCATGGCGTGATACAAAGCCTTGAATCCCTCTACCTATCAACCATTCCTACCATTACCACTCCCCCTTTCCATACTCATGAACATGATGATTTATTGGGGACATGATGGCTGTGCTGTTCTGATTCTTAATTATTCACTAGTTACAAAATAACAATTGCTTCCATCCATCTAAGTGCTTGTTGGTTACAAAGAGACTCTGATCTCAACGTGAACAGAGTTTACAAATCGCGTGGACTATTTCTTAATGTGATAAATGTGATCTCAAACCCTGCCCTTACAACTAGACGTGATTTTCCATCACATCAAAGTATGAGTCGTTGCTGTGCATCGACAGTTCCTCATACAGCCTTGTGGCAGTGGTATGAAACACTGTACAATATCTTACCCACAATTCTCTCTGATTGGTATGCTTGGAGGTTCCTTAATTGATAACTTCTATAACCCATACTTCTCAACATTTTAAGCATAATAATTGCGTAGACAGTAACAAACGTACGCCTAGGAATCAAAAAATAAAGTTCTAAATGTTGTATAAAAATGTACTAACAAATAAATGAAACATACTCTGAATAAAACACTTTTTAATGTCAAAGTGTAATTTGGGTAGTCAGTTTGTATGGAGAGTTTTAATATGTAAATGTCTTTTGTTAGAGAAATCTATATCTTTGGCAGAGTCATAACTGGTGCATGCATTTTCCTTAGTTTCGTTGCAAATACTCTACATGTCTTTCAAGAAAATTTGTTGACAAGTTTCTAAAATTGCTATCTCCTTCTACAAAAAATCACTGAGACCAGAACCTACGAAAATGGGTATTAAGAAACTCATGTATGGTAATTCTACGCTTCCCAAATGTCACAAATTTTTTTACAAAACCCTGTACACTGATGAGATTTGTCTGACTTCAAGGAGATGATGTCCGACAGTACAAATCGGAGAGTTGTGGGTACAATATTGTAGTGTGGAAGCCCTGTAGTGTTATCGTGCAAATGAATGAATGATGTGTACGTCTGCAAGATAAAACGAGACACGCGAGTGTATGTTTTCACAAATAAAATTACAAAAGTGGAACGATCGCATAGATATACGATTGTATTTTATTTTATCACTATCTCAGGTCTATACATATTGAATAAAAGACTCTAACGGCTTGCGTCAGCAAGGTCGTATATCTCAAAATATAAATACACTTAGTATTGCAGGTACATGGCGCCTGAGGTGGGCAGGATGCTATTCCGGCGCAATACATGATAACACAGCTACACAACAACGTTGATTTAATCTCTTTATCTGCACAAATATTGAATTTTAAACTCACAATCGAGTCTCAGTTCTAATATAATCAGACATGACCCAGAACATGTACACACAGGATACGAAATAACTATGGTGCGGTTGAAAACAGCCAACCAAATGTAAAATTGACAAATTATATCAAAGTGTTATTAGCCCGACAGTATGTCCATCATAATTGAAAGCAAACTTAAATGCTACAACGGAACTGCGATTTTAACCTACAATACAATTGATGTTATAGCCCAAAGCAAAGTACTGAAAGGCGAGATGCTTTGGACGTTTGAGAAAATTTAATGACTTCAGTAACTATGGTAACATTAAAAGAATGTTATGCCTGTCTGATCAATTATTTGGTAGACGTTTACAAACGATATGACCTTTGTAAGAAATTCTCTATAAATGCATTTGCACACCCGAGTTGAAATTTTAAAAAAATGAAATAAAATCATTCTGCCTGAGGGCCTAAGGGTGAACTTTGTCTCTGAGTAACGGTTGGTTATAGAATACCAGCTGTATTTGAATAATTTCATATAAGCTTATTGAGAACATGAACGGCTATAAGACAATCACAGCCCAGTACTTTTACATATCGCCATATTTTAGGCGCAAAACCTTAACCAGAAAAACATACCTGTACGTTTTATAAATATAATACTCGCATGAATATTAGATTAGCGGTTAAAATAAACCAAAAGTTCAACTGAAGGTTAGACATCTGTTCATATTGATACTTCCATAGCATTTAGGAAAATGAATTATTGAGATATGAGGTGGATTACATAAATATTTATGAGCATGTGTTGTCTTTGTTTCTTTGGGGATTGATCGTCTGTTGTTGTCGTACTTAGCATCGGAAATGTCCTACTGGATACCACATAACTCAGTCAATGTTTATGGACCGACGTTCACGAGGGACGTTATATTATAAAACTTGGTGCCACTTGAATTATGTGTAGATAACTGATCAACTCACTAATTAACAGAGAAGTGTTTGTCATTGAGGACTGTATTACCTTCGAAAGGCGAGGGTCTTCTTCCCATATTCAAATTTTATGGAAATACTCAACAAATGATTTTGAAATATATGGTAATGAAATAGGGTTGAGTAATGTCACTTCATATCCACATTGCAAAACAAATTTCTTTGAGGAAAATGAAAGTTATTTTGACTTTATATGATGGTGGCGCTTCGTGGTGTTTGGTCCATAATGCAACTGTTACGGATATTACATACGACAGCTTACCTTAAATTTAACGATTTCCCATATGTTAGTGAGATAACTTTATTTTAATTAAATACTTTATCCTCTTATCAGGGTTTTTGTACCGGGTTTAGATTCACACCTGATTCTTCAAGCAATTTCCTATTTTATTGATAATGTAAAGATTTAAGATATCACTTTTCAAAATACTTCAGTAAAAATAGTATCGTAAATTAAAGTGCATCATTGCGATCAATGTCAGATTATCATACACACAATAGAATTCAACATAAGAATATTGACATGGGTCGATGTTATTCATCAAATTTGACAGACACTTTCTAATTGCTTTATTCTGGGACTAGTGACGGGGTCAATGTCGGTTTCATTGTACTCTATACTACAACAACATCATTAGGACTTATAAAAGATAGAAAGGTATTACTGACAAGTTTAGTCGTGAAATCCATTAGGTTTAATTTTATCTTTAATCGTTCTCTGTCTCTGATGCTCTCTCTCTCTCTCTCTCTCTCTCTCTCTCTCTCTCTCTCTCTCTCTCTCTCTGGACATATTGTGTGTATGTATGTATGTATGTATGTATGTATGTATGTATGTATGTGTGTGTGTGTGTATGAATTGTAGCTTTTTCAGATGATGTTTAGGGATCAAAGGGAAAGGCGATATTTCAATAACGAGCGTTATACAAAGTGACAGTTAATCCCATATTCATTAAATTCAGTCTCATTATCAACACCCATGCAATGACCTTCCACCGGAGAAAAAATAACAAACACCTGACAAAATTGAGAGACATATTTACAATGTTAAACGAAAACGACATGTAAGATAAGGTAATGAACTGTCGCCATGTCGGCTGTTTGTGTTGCTAGTAAGGAAATTGAAAAACAAGACAACACATTTGCATCACACACACAAAGTTCAATAGATGCACACCTGACTCCAGGTACATTATCAAATCCAACCAAATTAATTGTAATTTTACAGTCTCAACAGTTTGCTAAGATGATCTTCACCTACAATCTAACACCTTCCCGCGTAAATGCACATTGTATATATGTTCCGACAAAATATCTTCTTTTGGTATAAATCATGATGCGCCATTGCTTTTCCAGCCATTTTGTGGTAAGTAGTTTTGTGCAATAATCTGTCATTCCTTGTTATGCATGATTGTCAAATTTATTTTTTCAAACAATAAGGTTAATCATACACAAGGAAATAAATACTTCCTGTAATTCACTATTTATTGTACTACATCGTCACGTTCATTTGCTCAATAAACATGATAAAGGTTATTTGATATGGTCTCATGTTTTGCGCATGCGTAGGCGAGTGGCGATGAAAACGAAAGAAATTGTTTTATAATTCGGAGGTGATGCACTAATCCATACGATTGTATCATTCAACCAGTCAGCATTGTTGGCCATATGTTATGTGTATTGGTAGTCTTGAATAAAATTTAACCGAAAAAGATTTAAAATCCACTCATAAATATGACGTTGAGGGTTTCCAATCTTCATTCCAAACTAAGCATAACCAGACGCAAAAGACAATACAAGGCTCATAGAAGCCCATCAAAAGAATTTTCACCAAACAAACAGAAATATTAATAATTACAGTTATTGCCGCATCATTTTAACTATAGAACTGATGCAGATGTATCTGGTCCCTAGCTAAAATTCAGTTGATATGTCTGTTTGCGTCGCAGCATCTACAAATGTCAAGGCATGGCATACGATAACACAATTTGCTCCCTTCCTTTGACTGACCCTCTTTACTGGTATTCTAAGATAGGGCAACGCAGTGTAATGTTTTACTCCTAAACATATTCTGTTGTCATGGTGATTAGATAAAATTTCCACTACAGCCACATTTGGATGACAGGAAAGTATTTGTTGTCCATAACATAAGATGTTTTAAAAAGCCTACCTTAGATTTTCTACGACTGTTTCTGTCTGTCTGCCTGCCTGCCTGTCTCTGTCTCTCTGTCTGTGTGTGTCTCTCTCTCCCTCTGATCTCTGTCTGTCTGTCTGTCTGTCTGTCTGTCTGTCTGTCTGTCTGTCTGTCTGTCTGTCTGTCTGTCTGTCTGTCTGTCTGTCTGTCTGTCTATCTATCTATCTATCTATCTATCTATCTATCTATCTATCTATCTATCTATCTATCTATCTATCTATCTATCTATCTATCTATCTATCTATATGCCTGCCTGTCTGTCTGTCTGCCTGTGTTTTGTTTTTCTCCCTTACGGTCACCAAGCTCCAAACCGTGAAGGCGTGGGGGTATTGGCGGAGTTGAAGCATGCACTCTACGTACCTAATGCCCTCTGTGAGTAATTCACGTGTGTGTGTGTGTGTGTGTGTGTGTGTGTGTGTGTGTGTGTGTGTGTGTGTACAAAAATATGTAGTACTACTAGTCTCCTAATACGCTTAGTACAAAACATGAATATTTCAATTGACATCGCTACATTTGAACCTGAAACGTTGTGTTAAATTTTGACAGTAGAAGCAAAATACTGTGATGTCCCAGATCATCTACACTTATTCATACCCATGCAAGCTATAATGGAGATCTATGAACGGTGCATATGGTGTGCCTCGTCTATAGTTAGGTGTAAGGTTTTAAAAATAGCACACTATGTAAGTAAACTGAAGTTAGAATACACGGACGTCTCATACATCATGGTCATACTAGGCTAGGCTGTCACTCGACTTCCTTTCCCAAAGAAGTAGATGTTCAATAAATCTTCAATGACTGAGTAGTTCTATCGGGTTAACATTTGTATAAAGCAAACATACTAGACGAGAATCGGATATAAGATAGCCATTACACAACACCGAAGTAATCGATAATACATTGCTGTACAAACACTTGAATGAACGACGTGTGGAACCGACGTGCAGAATTCTGTATAAAGTATGTTATTTTACTATTGATCACATCTTGTGTCAATATAATTTAGAAAATTTTTTAACAACGTATGTAAGTAAAATTTGTTGCAGACGACTATCTGCAATGTAATACACCACTGATTACAACAATTCATTACAGGTAAAGACGATGAATTTGAATAGAATTTGTACAGGGACCCGGAACTTGTCAGCACACCATATTGAATGGTGCATTGTGGGAAATATAACATCATAGTGTTACAGTAAACATGAGTCAATCGCTGTTGAAAATAGATCCGTCACGTGGTTTGTTACCCATTACTCTTGCAGGTGCGCTGTATCCTTCCGATCCCTCAATATTATGTCGATGTCTCGGTAATTAATTGTGCTGGTAATACCACTATCATGAAGTGATATAAATATTATGAATCTCATTATACATATAAGCGGTGTCACCATATTAAAGAAAAGGGTAATATTTATTTCTAATCGGTTGTATCTTAATGTATACTTAAATTTACCTATATCATAGCATGGAAACAGGTGATATGATGGAAGGACTACACGGGTGGGATTCTATTCTGTATACATGTCTCAATATGTGTTTCTTATCTATTAGACGCAACATTACGAATACAACCAAGACCACTATTGTGTCTAAAAGTACAGTCTAATCCACAGAATTAACCAGCATTTGTCAATTTTCTTTGATTCTGCACCCTAGAGGAAGCATCATTAAACATGTGTGTAATCTATATATCAAAGGTAATAATTGTATTTGATACAGATATAATAATGTTAGAAAGTAAGACTTAGTAAACATATTGTTTTGAATAAAGTACCCCAAAATATGTCTGGCATTGATAGGAAATAGGTACCCTGGCTCTCACTGAGTAGTTTTCAAAGGAAAACAGTCAATAACTGTTAATAGGGAATTTGCAATCCAGACTGAGCATGCTCAGTCGCAAAGGACTTTGGGATTACATGTAGTTATTGTAATACTAAATCTGGAGATATCGGTAGAATAAACCTCCTACAATGGTCACAGTAAACATGAATAGATTATTTGTTGTTGTTGTTGTTGTTGTTGTTGTTGTTGTTACAAACAATGTAACACAATTGTTTACAATACTGATTGATTGATTGATATTTTCCATCATATTTCCCATGATGGAACATTCAGGATATTGAAGATGGTGGATTTGCGAGGTCCCTATTAGGCATAACCGTGGTCTTGGTTGTATGATAAAAGTCCAATTCAAAACAGCGGAAATGACACAACTGCTTTTATGAATGCAAATACCAATCATTCTCTTCAAAACTAGCTATACTTATAGTCAAAGTTTCTTGTCCAGGATGCATGACAATGTGTAGAGATCATGATACGTTGGTATGTATACTGAAGGCAAACAGTGGTTTATTAAAAGCGATATATTATGATAGTACACGTATAATAGAACATCGCGTGAGAATGTACGATCATCTGGTTATTTTTGCTCAAGCGAAACAAGACAGATGTCTATTTTATTGGGTAGGGTATTAGTATATGGTATAAATAGATGAAAATGTAATACCTTATTGCTATTCCAAACGAATGGATCAGATCTTGGTCATGGAAACAGAATTTTAAAAGCAGGCTTTTTCTCCTATTTAAATTACCAACCAGTTGTTACAATTAAAATCATGAAACCATAGAAACAAAACGTCGTCTTACGCGACATCTTTTCTAACACTGCTACATTGTATCGTCTGGCTCAACAAAAATCTTACTAAAATTGCTACATTTTATCGTCTGGCTCAACAAATATCTTACTAAGATTGATACATTGTATTGTTTGGCTCAACCAAACTCTTACCAACAATGCTATATTTTATCATCTCGCGCCACAAAAATCTTACCAAAAAGAGATATTTGTCAAGCAAGACGATAAAATGTAGCAATGTTTAGTAAGATTTTTGTTGAGTCAGGCCACATTTTGTCTCTGGTATAAATAGTCATTGTAGTTGTAATTCTACAACTGAACTGTGGGTTAATTCGTTTATTTTTCTGAACAGAATGACAAAAAAAAACACATTTTATAATTATCCTGCGTCATACCGTCAAGAAAATTGGAATCAGATGATCGTTTTTGTCATCACATAATACTAAGTGAGTCTATCGATACCAAAAATGGAGTAGTTTTCCGCAGTTTGTTGTGAGAAAGATCCGTGGCTTGTCGTGATCACTTCTAAGTAAAATGTGACTATCAAATTGCGTTCATATCATATCACAAGGCCAGTCGTGTCAAAACAGTTCACCAAAACTGACGGGTCCTAAGATTGTCATTACAAAGTTTAACTGGTAGAAGCCAGAGGGAATAGTAAATTGAGGACAGTCCTTATATTATGCATTTTAACACTCGATGAATTGCTAATATATACTTTGGTGTAAGAGTTACTTAATAGCTTTTACCTGAAATAACAACTATGCACAATGCATTGTGCAGTGATCCATTTCATTTCATTTCATTTCATCTCATCTCATATCATCAACTCGTCAACAAAAGCCTAATAGAAATAAAAAATTAATCTTTTCGCGAATAATTAATCATGATGTGACGACTATTGGCGATATTTATGCATGAGGCGGATGGGGAAGAACGCTTTTTATCGCTTGGCATTTGATATAAGGCTTATGTCTCGAAAATCAAGCGGCTATGAGTACACACGCTGGAGCAAATTTTGACAAACTGAACTAGAATATGTTATGTGCTAAGTCATTTGAACATCTAGCACAGGTGTTTTATCCATATACACGGAGACGCAACAGGTAACAGTAACATTATTCCAGAGATATAATATATATTTATATATAGTGTACTTAATTTTGTATTCTTACCTTGTCCCAGATCGGCTTCAAATGGTCGGAGTAGTGAGCTCACAGTTTGGATTAGTCTAAACGGTGTTTTAGACGCCTTTGAGTGGAGTCTGCAATTACTTGAATGTCTGTCGCTCAGGGTCGTCCTGATGTGTATCGTTGTTGCTGAATGCGTTTACATGTGTTCTGACGACCCGTACAATTATGAATATTTCACAATAAGCGCGATGCATAAATCACACTTTGATATGTCTTACCAACTGTCATAACACAACATTGGTCGATTTACGAAAGCATGCTAGGCCCCAAATACAGTAATGAAATTAAAAAAAAAAACCAGCTCTTAATCTGCAGAATTACAACGAAAGGTACTTTCATTTGTTTACAAGGAAAAATATGATTAATTTTATGTTGACCCCTGACCTCTGTACTCTGACATGTATATCATTAAACGGCAAGTGTAAATCAATTACAGATGAAAATATTTGTATATTGTCAAATGTGTTTAAATCACCTTTTAGTTCTCTTCACCATCACTTTCAGTCCTTATTTATGCCCTAACACTGCTATCATAAAATTGAAGAAAAAAAGTTATGAAATTTATGCCCAAGTCTGTATTATACCGCCTCTCGTCAGAATAATGATATGTATATGAGGTTTATGACGTCACGTATACAGCAGATCAAAAACCACCCCCGCAATGAGCAGCAAAGCGTACCTCTGAAACGTCCTTATTGTGTTATATGCCAGATGGTTTCTCAGTATCATAGCTATAAAAAAAAGCATACAGGTACTGCAATTAATTAATTTTGATGTTCAATAGCTGTACAATATTTCTACTCTAATTACCAACTTCCCCTTGATGCACTTGTTCAGTGACGTGTAAAAACCCAAATGTCGAGCTGTTTATAATTTTGACCTTTGACCTGAATTATTTTTTTAATACATTGCAATTTAGATGTACTGCATGTGAAATGGTATGTAGTCATTATGTGTTAAAAATGAACTAAAAAAATAGTTTACCGATGGACCCTGGTTTTATCATTTTAGACCCGGGCTTGTGGTATATAACAGTCACAACCTTCTGCTATATGGATTTCAACGTGGGCGGCTATCGACAAAAAAGCGTGTCCAGTTACATGGGAGTAAACAAAAACTCTACTGGTATTGTACGTATACATTGGATACTCTTCTCCGTTGCTATTATTCCATAATTATAAATGTTACCTCATATCACGTTTCGTATTGTATCGAGGAATTGGCAAATGCATTCAAGATGTTTCTCCAACATATCTAAAAAAATAAATAAATAAATAAATAAATAAATAAATTATCTGAGCCATCATCACAATTCTACATATTCATACTCCCCCTGCCCCTCTACTTCACATCTCACACATTCACAAACTTAGTCTTTTGTTTACTTATTTACTTGTTTACTTATGTTCATTCAGAAAACTAACACTTTCTCATAAACAGTAAACAACTATCTAGACACGTTACCATGTCATTGTAAGACACGAAAGCAACAAGAGACAAATTCATGATTCCTAAAGTCAACACAATTTGAAAAATGCTCTCATGTATCACATTCATACGATGCCCATTCACTCCATGTTATCACAGTACTGTGCATTTTTCATCGGACCACAAAGTGACGAGCTTGGTGAAACTTTTTTTTGTGGTTCTGTCAGAAGTTTAAAGTAACAAATTCGTTTATTTTTCGATTACAATGTATATACATCTGTTTTTATTTTTTCTGATAGGCAGAGAATTAAGCAATTATGCTACAAATTTGTCAGACACCTAGTTTCCATCATTCTCAATTGTGACGTCATTGTAAAGGGCTACTAAGGGGCTACTAACGAAAATCGCGCATGCGCTCCTAAAGACTGTGTCCCATTAAACCAAGAAGTAGGATAGATTAAAATGTAATATTAATTATAACAGATCGAGCTTTAAAATGATAACGGCGGAATTAATATTCGTTAATTATATCAATGACTAAATTGAACTCTGGTGAAGGCAATTGAAAAAATAACTCGGATGAAAGCAAAGCTAAAAACAAAAAAGAGAAATCTACAGAAAAAATGTGTACATGCGAAAATTGTGTATTCAACAACTTTGGCAACCCTGAGTGTTAAATGCTGTTTCAATTGATATATCATTATTCTGTATACAAGAAAACCCTTCACCCGTGGTATTTTCTTGTAAGTACTTTTCCATGTATTACGCTTATGGACCATTAGCAATGCCGGGCTCATTTGCCATCATACCGACCATTTCATTTTACTGTTCACAGGCTTTGTTTGATACACCGCCCAGAAACCAATAAGAAAGTTCACATGCTACACTTGAAGATAGCAGGATCACAATTTCTTGCTACATTTTAAGTAAATGAAATAAAACATCCTGCAACTGGATGAAGACGAGTGGGCGCCAATGTTTGATATCTGTATAGTGGCACGTTCGTTTCATTTAGACAACATGTCGTAGTTCGATTGATTTAGACAAAATGACACCAAAACCTGTATTTAGTCAACATTCCTATCTCAAAGTGTAAAATATGCAGTGTTCTATTGGTTTCTGCTTGGTTGTATCAAACAGAGCTAGTGAAGACTAACATGAAAGGGCCAGTACTTGGGGTGGAGAAGGTTTCTGTTTTCGTTTTAATATACTTTACTAATCGGTAATGTTGTACATCTTGCTATTTTACTGGTTATAGTAAATAGCGAAATTGCGTCAGTGCCATATGTGCATTGTAACAGTTGTGGATTTGAATAAAGTATACTTGACAGTGTAAATGATAACGTATATATTCAGCCAAGCATTACTGGCTAAGTCTGTGTCAGCTCGATTTATTTTGTAACTGATTTCCATGAATTGATTTTGTCTTGGGCATTGCGTCATTCATTCCGGGAATAATTCCTCCACTCTTAAACCGACTATTCCATGTTTTTCTACGTACAGATCGTGATCAAAGATTTTCGCAAACGGGAAGATCATTACACGAAATATGGCTCCTTGTTTTCAAAATATTTTTTTTTAAATAAAAAAACACCAGAGGTGGACGATTCAACAGTCATAAGACAGCCATAAACAAGCATAGATGAATACTTGCTTATTCGGCTGGTTCCCCCCCCCCCCTCCAGCAGCGTTTATATAGGTTGTAACACGTTTTATATCGCATAGCCAAAAGTTTGTATGTATGTAAGTAAGCTTATTGAGCAATAAAACATCACAACATTCCACAGAAAATTCATCCAAACATAATGCAATAAATCTTTTGTCTTTGGGTTAAATAATACAAACAATATTGCTCACTTTGGAATGGTATTTAAAGTGTGAATTATTGTAACATCACGTATTGGAAATAAAGTCGTAAAATCAAACGTATTTCAGAGCATTCTCTGTGGCATTTTGATTGTGCCAATAAACTGTTTGATAATTAAAACTTCAAGCTCATAAATTATAACAAAAGAATGAGACCGACAAATATACAAAGTGACAGTGTATAAAACTTTAGATGTGTACATTTAATGATTATCAATTGACTTTATTCATATTTTATGACACAAAAAGTTGTTGTAATGCCTGATATATGGCTTATAGCCATGGCTTTTGACAAAGAGTTATGTTGTTATCGGTTAGAATATATGTTACTCAAGTAAGCCTCTATATACTTGTCTTATTCGTGTCCTGAAAATAATGTGTGCAAGGGTGTCGTCGGTTCTACCGTCTGATCTGTGTTTTGTTGTATTGTGTTTGTTTGTTTGGGGTTTTTTGTTTGTTTGTTTGTTTGTTTGGTGGTGGTTGTTGTTGTTGTTGTTGTTGTTATTATTATTATTGTTGTTGGTGGTGGTGGTGTGTGTGTGTGTGTGTGTGTGTGTGTGTGTGTGTGTGTGTGTGTGTGTGTGTGTGTGTGTGTGTGTGTGTGTGACAGAAGGGGGCGGAAGGGGCATACGGAAGAAGATGGGAAAATAAACAGGAGGAAAGGGAGATTTCGAAGACCGGGTAAATATAGGAAAGGATGAGGTGGAAAAGAGGAGAGGGAGTCTCTTAGAAAACAGTAAAAGAAGCGCAGCTATGGGGTGGGAAGAGATGGAGAGGAAGCGAGATTGAGAGATGGTGTGGTTATAATAAGAACTCAAAGCGAGTAGGATTATAGAAAAAATATGGGAAATATGGTAAATTGTTAAGAGGGGCGGGAGAGATGGAGAAATAGCTGTAACAAGTCAGAGCTCGCAAATTTGATATAGGCGTCAAGTCAATTATACTAGTAAAATTATGAGCTCACTTGCATCAGGGCCGTAAAACGACCTAGCATAAATATGGCTTTAATGTTATTCGGAATTTCATTCCAACAAGAAGTGTTTGTTGGTGATTTATGAACTCGTGTATGATATAATGCAGTAATGACAAATAACTTCACTCAATTTCACAATAAAATGTTCATTAAAGCAGAAATACGGTAACGAGATTTCTATGGAATGTGTTCATTTTCTGTGAACCCGGTAAACAACTGAAAGTGGTCATATGGATGAAGATTGGGTATTTATTTTGGATTATTTAATTATAAAACAATTTTGTCATGGCTTCCTACTTAAAAAATGTGGAATAACATTTACCAAGTCCTTGTTCGTGACTCAATACATTGCAAAAAGATTAATAAATGTGTAAAATGTTTGTTATTGTACGTAAAATAAAAACCTTTTATATATTTTTTTAGCCTTTTTGCAATGTATTGAGTTGCAAACACAAACTTTGTTAATGTTGTTTCACATTGGTTATTTTTCAAATAGGAAGCCTTGTTAAAATTGTTTTATAAATTAAAAATCTTAAATATAATAAATACCCAGTGCTCATCCACGTGGCTACTTTAGTTTGATCAGTACGGTTACAACTAAAAGCGATATATATCATAAAACAAAAGAGGGGATGTTCCGTGCTACAGTGACTAAACTGCCTCTGTGTGGTGTGTGATACAAACAAGATAACCTAACACTTGAGTACACCACGACTTGAGAGAGCTTGTAAAACATTTAAGTTTAATAATACAAATGTATCGGCAAATTTGACAAACGAATCATAACCATTTATCAAAGTGAGTACCACACTCTTGAGAAGTTGCGTCAATTAACAGGTGTAGCTAACGGGCAGATATGTGATTTTCACTATTTACATGTATATATTGTGTCAAACCAAACACATAAAACATTGTGTTTTTTAATGGAATGCTTCCCAAAGAAAATTGTGGGGAGGCTGTTTAGCTGTTCTTATATGCCCTCCTATTGGTGATGAAGGACATCTGCTTACCCCTCCCTTCCTTCCACTGGCTTTCATCTTGCCCGCCAGCCTGTATCCCACTCAATTGCCAATGAGAATGATTTACCCATTCCCCATCAGGAAAACGTTTGTGCTATCCACTATACCAACAATTCACGTTCATGTACACAATTTGCACCCCTCCCCCAACAATTCCATGTTTTCCCTTTCCCAATGTATCAAAATCAGGACTTCCTGGCGGCAATTCTTCCTTGTTTGCTCTCCTCCCGCTACCAATCGAACTGAAAAATTGAATTGCATAAGAACAGCTTTTTGCAAGAACAAATTCGTTGAGTGCAACTGATCTTGAATTGAAACCTGTTCAAGGCAAAGACCTGTTTTTGAGATAATGACAAAATCAATTATGACATGATGGATGGTATTTCGCAGTATCCAATAAAGGTAAATGAATAGACAACCAAGAGGTTACAAAATCATAATCAATCTCAAAATCTCAAATATACATTTTCAGTGTCACGGTGTGAAAACAAGATAATACTATTCAGTGCCTTACAATAGAGATAAAATTCGCGTAAGTTCACGATGAATAAAGAAAATCAAACATTCAGAAAATCAACCTTATTTTAGTAGCCAAATTGAAGACAACATGATGACAGATTTCTACTGATATTAACAAAACGCTCGACTGATAATATAAGTATTAGGCCCTCTAAATCAATAGATGTGCAATTGCTAAGAAACGAATCGAACGGATTACTCCATTCATCAAGTGATGTCGGTTTCTAGATATATATATTGTATTCTGACGTTTGAAGTATTCGTTGATGAAGAATCGATATTAAATGCACCATTACCTTTGCTGTACAGTAGAGATTCGTTATACTTGATTTATTGGCTATGAAGCCAAGCATGTACAGACTATTTATCTTTGTGGTTATTAATGGGTCTGGGATGGATTATTTGTCCCTGGGAAATCGCATCACATATAGACTCCATAGATCGTAGAAGCACTAGCGGAATAACTTGAATAAATAATATGTTTCTACTGTAGTAAAGCTGTACTGAAAAGACACCTATGTGTATACAATAATAATTTTTTTTTTCAAAACTCGTTAAAAATAAAAAGTGAAATATAATTAATTTCTTTAGAAACAAATGCGACGTTTCGATCAGTCTACTACGAACCTTGATCACGCTATGATTTAATTATTCAGCGTTAATATCCTCATCAACTGGTAAAATAATATGTCCGTACATTGATGGTAGATGTTATCGTTGGTTTCTGTTCATGATGGATCCCCTCTGTCTGATACCATTAATTTATGAACAACCACGTACGTGTCTATCAAATACATTTGATATTGAATTATCATTCTTCACGATTTGATCATTATATTTTATATAGCCACATAAATGAGAAACTGGTGTTTATTTTGGATTTTTAATTCGTGGGATAATTATTTGAAATGATTATGTTAAAAGATTGTTGTTGTACGTACAGTAAGTGGTTTGTAAACAAACTACACTTTTTTATTTTTTTTTTCATTCTATTGAGGTATAAGCACTAACTTGATCGTTATATTATCCTTGTCGATTTCAAGAAGAAAAAAGCGTGGTAAAATTGTTTAAATTAGAAATCTACAATACATGTTCATTTCTCACCCACAGGGTCATTTTAAACACAATGTAAAACCACTAGGAAACATACGAAGAAGTATCGCCAAAACAGACATACATGCACGCGCACACACACACACACACACACACACACACACACACACACACACACACACACACACACACACTAGCACATACGGTCTCACATTATATACATATTGACACTCATACTATACGGGTACATCCAGACGTCGATCTGCAATAACTCTTTAATTTGCAAAGATAAATACATTATGTTGACATATCAATTCATCATTTTAAGTATGTTTTAATATTGTTATAAACGTATTCATCGACGTTTTAATCCTTGACCTTAGGTTTCCGATGCAGAGTTGACCTTGCCCGTAGATGACTTTGACCTTCTGAACTTGACGCAAGAGAATGTATGTCGAAGTCCACCTCTCGGAAGATGCTCCGAACCGGGTTGTTATTATTCTCTGACCAGTGCTTAGTTTTCGATACCTGCCGGTTTTACTCGATATGCGAATATCAAAGTTTACTGACATGAAATTGCCTCAGTCAGTGGCTGTACTCAATATTTAATATGCAGTACCAACGTACACGACATATATTGATCAGCCGGGAACAATATATCAAAATACATTTTATATAAAAAATGAAATTGAACTGAAATTCTGGTGTTAAACCTGCACTGTCTGCAACTGAAGTGTTATTTTTTTTATCAGATCGACAACCATCATACAATTATATTCACTATCAATAATTAGATTTTATAGATGTTGATTAGAAGTCCATTTTATCAGCAAGTATATCATGCCTTGTATAACAAACCGTGAATAGGAATTGTATCGTGCAGGATCCAGTATTGGTATAATAATAAACCAAATCACTTAGGAAGACATGTTGATGATAATCGAACCAGACGACGGTGTCTATGCGTGTGGTCACACATAAAAGTTAAAATAAAACAAGCATATTCTCGCAAACCAGAGCGGGGTGCGGTTTGGACGGTGCCGTAAAAGAGGCTGTGGCACAACACTAACAATAAAAACGAAAGTATGTAAATATGAGAAAACATTGAGTGAGAGCGCACTACGGATATCAATGACTTGACTGAGGTGCATTTACTCTTTTCCAATTCTAATGATATTAACGTAAATTTTCCATCAAATCTATATGAAAAACAAATTTAAGAGTCAGTATTTGCATCAAGCCAGGGTTACAAGATCCATAATATGACTGTATTCGTGCGAACTTTATCTGCGAACTCAGAACGAAAGGTGGTGTGTATACCAAGTAGGGCGATAATCTTTACAACACCTCCATTTGTCCAATTAGCCATTAGAATGTCTCGTAAACACACTAGACCATGGACGAGTTCACTCCAGGCTCACCTTTGTAGTTCATAGCAATATATCAATTCGCTACAATACATAGACACGCCTGACTTGAATTGAAACATCCACTAGCGTGGAAAGTTACGGTTGATCAGTCAAAATTATTACCTAAAAACTGTACAATATTCAGAATGTCAATACGTAATTAACTTTGAAAATGAACATACACTCATCTATAAATTTAATATCGATACGTCACGATGAAAGCATTGTCAGGAGAAGGATATATTTAGTATAACCACTGACTCGAGAAGAACAGACGAATCGACAAAATCGTGTATTCACTGTAGTATAGGAAATTGTTTGTGATTATAGACATCATTTGTGACGATTAATATGAGAAGCAAGTCATTTGACATGTCAGCACAGCACATCTACCTTGTCCATCGAAGCATACCGTCGTCACATACCTCTCGTAAACATACACTAATTTATATCTACGTTAATTGCGTCTCAATCTAGTTTTAAAAGGTTTGTTAATTACAATATTTTACATTTAAGGGAGCCTTCAGTAATTTCAAGGGGTAGGGCCGGGGGGGGGGGATGTGTCACTTTTTACAAATTGGGTCCTCGGTGTAGGGCCATATTTTAGAAAATGTAAATTTGGAGAGGGTCACATTTTATGTTGATCATTTTTTATATACCTTTGCATAATTTTGTGATTTTGGCATGATCCACCGCTGCCACCGATTCTAAATCCTACTCCCATCACATCCCACCACTGCCACCAGTGTAAAGTAATATCATAACATATCAGTGAAATTCAATGTGACGTGAGGAGAGGGGGGGCTCACAATACTAAAGGGGGACCAGCGTGACAAGATATTGGGGGTAATATGGTGGAGTGGCGATGTCGATATCGGCCGTGAGGTTGTCAATTGTGTGCTTTGGAGTTCTGGCCTTCAGCTCAGCCGCCGGATAAGATCTAAATGCAGGCATTGATTCTATACAACAAACTCACTGTGGTGGTAATAGTGGGAAACAACACATGCCTTTACATATAAACCAATGAATTCGAAAACTCATACAATCCTGCCTCCTCCCTCCTCTTTTCAGAGTGTGTCTAGCCATACAAATAACCCCGATAACAATGATAATAAAGGCATCCTCAATGTGTATATGTGTGTGAATGAGCGCGCGTGTCGTCTGTCTGTCTATCTATACATATGTCTGTCTGTCTGTCTGTCTGTCTGTCTGTCTGTCTGTCTGTCTGTCTGTCTCTGTCTATATGTTTGTTTGCTTTGTGATGTATGTATGTATGTATGTATGTATGTATGTATGTATGTATGTATGTATGTATGTATGTATGTATGTATGTATGTATGTATGTATGTATGTATGTATGTATATATGTGTGTGTGTGTGTGTGTGTGTGTGTGTGTGAGTGTATGTATGTGTATGTATGTGTGTATTACTGCATATCTCAAGAGCTACGGCATAAATAAATGCTATTTTGAACTTAGGAAAGATATTTCTTATCGTAACGATGTGTTTGTAACAAGGAAATATTTTCTTAGAATGTCACATAATAACGCACGGTGGTACAGATATTGATGATAATTTAGTCAGTTTACATCTAGTCATTTGTGTGCTCGAGAATTGGCTATATGAACGGACCTAACAAGTAGGCTAGTGTCTGAGTTTTAACAGAAACAAGCTTCCTTGGCTGTGGTTTTAAACAAGACTCGAATATTCATCGTTGACATAAACACTCCTACTGAAATCATTCAAGTAGCTATAGTTCAACGAGAGCGCCAACAGCGACGAATCTTTGTCTAGTCTGTATATGAATATTGAAAGTTTACGGGAAACAGTGAATGACAACCCTCACACAAGTACAGCTTCCGTCTGATGGATGATTTCGTTTGCTAAGCATAGAACTATAAGGAAATAAAACCAAACTTTGTGTAGATCTGCTTCAAGCTGATATTCACACAACGGCTTTATGGCCAGCATGTTTGTGTCAGGGTGATTCCAGCAATTTTCTATTTTTGTTCATGTGAATTTTGTCACATTTGAATTGCGCCATAAACGTATTGCCATTTGGTACAGTTTTCATTTGTTATCAGGCTCATATCGATGATGTTATGGCCGTATTATACAGTATTTATTTTATTACTATTCTCGCTTGGAGACGACAGAAGCGGTGCACCTTGGGATAAATCCTCCGTAGGCTTAATATGCATAATTTATGCATGTGTAAAGCTTCATATATTTCTGACGTCACTGCCGACATTTCAGCACAGCGCGAAATTCAGAATCCCAGCGACGTCTTCCTCACAGGTACGTTTCAATAACTCTTTTTTCCTTCGTTTTTTTTTTAATTTCATAACCTTTGCAAAGTTGATACAGAACTCGTTGGTATACTAAAATACATTTTCGAAGGCAAATATTTAGTTGACGCCTTCAAAATTTAGTATTAATTTTACTGAAATGTGTACCGCAGTAGCTTGCTGTCAGCTAACTTGGAGTAATGAGTTTATACTCTAAGCTGTCAGTTTGTCATATTTTGTCTATGCTACTATTTTGTCGGTAAAATGCACGTTTTTAGCCATTTCACCGAAAATGTGTGCCCTTGCAGAAATTTGTCACCATTAGGCCTCACTTTGTTCAAAATTTAGTGGAATTTATGGTGTTAAGTTTCTTTTTTATTCATAATTATTGGCGACTCACGATTGCGTTCTTGTCAGCACCGAGGTGTACTGTTCACTGCGAGCATCGTGTCACGGTGTTGAGCATTGTTGGATAAATGTGTCACCACATCTCGGCGAGAGATGTTTTGTTTGGGACCTCTTTCTCATAGTAGGTGTCAATATTCTAACTAAGGATTATTTTTCGATTGTCATCATTGGAAAATCTGCCGTGGTTTCTTCAATGCCTGAGTTAGCGAGCCTGTGGATGTCGTAATTCTTTTAGCTCTGAGTTCAGAAATGGTTCCTAATGAAAAACAACTTTTAATTGTGGACAACCCATATGCCATTTGTCTGTCTGTCTGTCTGTCTGTCTGTCTGTCTGTCTGTCTGTCTGTCTGTCTGTCTGTCTGTCTGTCTGTCTGTCTGTCTGTCTGTCTGTCTGTCTGTCTGTCTGTCTCTGTCTGTCTGTCTGTCTGTCTGTCTGTCTGTCTGTCTGTCTGTCTGTCTGTCTGTGTATGTCTGTCTGTCTGTCTGTCTGTCTGTCTGTCTGTCTGTCTGTCTGTCTGTCTGTCTGTCTGTCTGTCTGTCTGTCTGTCTGTCTGTGTGTGTAGGAATTCTTCAGTATTTAATATAATTTCCATTTAAATTCTACCCAAATGATAACAGCTTTCAATAACCATACGCGTCAAATACCAGGCAAAACTATACCAGCATATGAACATTGTGGATTTGGTAGAGCATGCCTTCATCAAATCTCTTTTAGCACCGTACCTTTAGACATTAGACGTTCACCAACTTTCCCCAAATTTGAAACGAATGGCAAATTCAAAACATTTAAAGATTATGAGACAAAAAATCTCCCAAGGGACTGGTGCCAGTTTGTCGACTTTTATCATAGTGTAGGTTTGATGGTTATACGTCTTACTGTACGTACACAGACAAATTGGTCGTTGTTGGCACACTTTTAATCGTGGCTGAGAGCGATCGATTGTAGAGCGCCAACAACGGCTGATATTTCTATAAATTTATTTACGGTGTATAGTGTACGTATTTTATTGTTAGACTCAGAGTTAGACTCAAAGTGTATTAATATTATACTAGTACATGTATAAGGTGTACTTTCATATGTGAAATAGCAGAGTCGCCGGTTGGTGAATGTGATATTTGTAGGCTGCATGCAACATGCATACTCATGCAACACAAACACAGAGACACATACACAGACACTCCCCCCCCCCAACACACACACACACGCAGGTGGGATTCCTAAGTTTCTTGTGCACAACCACAGTCTGTCAGGTAAATGCACCTCTCGATATTTTCAAAACATTGGTCCTCCCTCGATTATAAGCCTTATTTCCTTCTTCTTTTTTTTCTCATCAAATTGACCATAGACAAGGAAATTCTTTTGTGCGGGTCTATGATTATTCCATGTGTTTAGATGCAACATAGACCCTCGACTCTATAGATATCATATCCCGGTATCATATATATGTACTAGCATGGAGGTACGGTACTAGTATTAGTAACTGGCAGCAACGAAGATAAACGTTGTTGAAATGACGCCCTCTATTAGTGGGTATATTTGCTAAACTCGGTAGCTGGGGGCGTGCCATTTCGAAATACCGCTCACGGCTCAGTAGCGGTAGCCGTATGAGTGCAAAGGGGCAGTCCGTCATCTGCCAAGACAATTTGTATTTATAAGCCGAACTTCGACCTGTGAAGTATGGGACTGTGTGCGCTTAACACTAAACGGGATCGGTGACAACGCCAACGATTTGATATTTGGATATTTTCATTTCCACGTTTTACCCGGCGATTTGAAACAACATGAAGCGATTTGTCAGCAATTTGAGCGGAGGTAAGGAAAACAATACATTGTCTCATTACACAACAGACTACAATCACAGCTGTTAGGGTCATCTATTCGGCCTCATATGACACCCCCTTTCGCCCGTCCACTCCTTCATAATACCGCGTACACACGCCAAGCTTGTGCGAACTACAAAAGACAGACAAGAGCCCGGCCTTTTTGGAATTTTCACTCAGACGTCACCACTTTTTTTGTTTGCGCGCGGCCCATCATTCGAAAGCCATGATGCACTGAGAGCACTACACCAAAATTTCGCCAAGACAAAGCCAGCCTCTGCAATTTGCGATTTTTTGGTTGAATCTTCTTCCTTCGTAGGATTTGAAGCAAGGTTGATACTTCCATCCAAGGAGCATGTGCTGTTTTGCGCGAACAGTTATCCGATCGCATGAAACAACCAATAGCCACTCACGAAGGCTATGAATTTTTTGGTGGTGTTTTTTCGGAAGTCCGTGGGAATATATACTGTTACTGTGTTGTGGATGTCAAAAGCTGAATTGCGGTCAATCGATTAGTTGGATAGTAATGTGTGCCCTAAATTATCGAACCGCCTACGACTGCTGCTACAATTACATAATGACAGAAGCATGATCATTTATAGTAAAAAAATAAGCACTGGGCAAAACAAGTCAATAAATTGTCTTTTCGTAGATACGACTTACGAGACCGAAATCTTGGCCATTAGCAAAACACTGTTCACCGTTATACATAGCGCAAAAAACTTTTGCTTCGAACAACAGTACCCACAGTCGTAGTCGAATGAATACCAGTGGCGCGCTCTTTTTGGATTGCTCTAATTTTAAGAATCAATAATCACTGTAACATGTTAACTTTTAACCCGAAATCTGTGTTTAATTTATATCCAACCGTCATTTATTCGATCTATGGAGGTAAAGTGACTCCGTAAGTGTTGCTGTGTGTGTGTTCCTCTTTATTGTTTATGGTGCACATGTATCGGAACAATGACCTGAAAAAAACATCAAAAATAGTCCAGTCAGACTTATTTGTAGGGCAATGATAATGGCCTGAGCAATTTACACTGGGTCATAGGTCAACTGCCACATACTTTAAATACAAACAAGATAAGGAATGCTTTGGTATAGATACATGAGACAAATAGTGTGAAGTACATTTAAACTCCAACAACAACCATAATATTGACTCAGACTTGAACAATTTACAAAACATAACAGATAAGCTTATGTCTGGAGATGTACAGTTTTGTTAGCATTTAACTGCTATGTTCCAATCTACTCCATTCATTAATCTTAATTAAGGGTATTAGTACTAATCAGCCAGATGGTTTCACATATATGCAAATGAAGCTGACTTGTTTTATTTTTAATCGCAATATCCAGGATATTCTGATTTGTTATAGTTTAAAATTGATTTCTCATCTACTGGATTTTAAAACATTCTCAAGTAAGTAATGTACTCATTTCATTCGAGTGATTTGCTGTATAACAAGTTATAGCAGTTCAAGTCATTTGCCTCCTGTGCTGAAATTTAGGAATTATATATATATTGTCAGTTAATCGTCAATTTTATTAAAGTTGATGTTTAAGTTTTGTAATATGGGTTCCTTAATGATACTGTTGGAGTCTTTTCATCTATTTGAAGAAGAGCACTTCTCTCTGGAATATCTGCTATTAGATTTTAAAGATTCAGAAAGTACTTTAAACCTGACAATCTTCACTTAAAGACTTATTTTCGCTAATTCCGCTAGAAAACAAAAAAACGCAAAAATAAATAGTGATTAAAATGCCTTCTTGTACATGAACACAATGTACCAGACAGGTAATTAGTAAAAATTAGTCTTGAGAATTAGCTGAAGACTGTAAAATCGCAAAATTTTCTAGTAGCAAAAATATCTAAGATTACAGTATTTAACAACTTAGCAGTTTTCATAGAAGAGCGTGTTTTCCTTGACTGCTTAGAGCACAAGTCAATGGCATCCCATATGGATTTACTGTGAGGACACATTATGTTGATTTCAATACCATGTATTATTCATAGAAATGAACTTACTGTAGTCTAGGTGTACATTATGCTGTGGGAGAAGCAGATGAATTATGAAGGATTTGTATCACTTGGAAAAAAAATATGGCAACTGTAATCCTTGATAATGCAATAGACATATCATTGAATTAAGAGATGAAATATGCATTTCGACAAATTATTGAAATAAAACTGAGTTTCAGAAGTAGAGGCATGGTAAAAGTCATGTTATGACATTTAAAATACAAATGTATAATGTAGGGATTTGAAATACGTATGTATACATCTAATCAAAATAAAACAAGACAGGTCTGAAAGACGAGAAAAAACCCAACATATTTTGACAAAATTTAGCATATTTAAGGTGAAATGTACAGAGCACATACATGTAATTGAAATAAATTCAAGACAGGAAAGAAATGAGATTCAACAAAATTGAAAAAAAGATGGATGAAATAAACACGAATCTTGTTTTGTCCTTTTTTCTAATTGTACAAGATACATGTACATTGTACATGCACAAATGTATGGAATTCTATGCAAAATTTACCTGATAACCCCCCCCCCCCCATTTAAGTATTCTCAACCTTAACAAAAATACTTTGATACTTGTATAAACTCAGTTTAAATATGTCTACATTTAATTCACTGTAAAAAAACTAACATGTCATGACAAAAGATATGAATGGTAAATTTGGCGAAATTAACTGTAAAGAGACCAAATAGTCTACAGCTGAAATGTATGATGGATGAAATTAAGCACAAAGAGATTGGCGATATTAAATGAAATTACAACAAAGACTGAGATCAATTGGTCTATGCTGAAAGTAAAATGTACTTTTGACGAAATTGAAAGTATTTAGAGGTTGGTGATGCAGTTTATTTGGTGAAATTTGCGAATTCGTACAATTTAAAAATAAAGAGGTTTGCAACATTTTGTAAGATTGCAACATCTAAGCTGAAATATACAGCGTGTGAAATTAATCCTGTATTTGCCCAAGTTCTAGTTTTTTTGTATACAGACAAATACCCGCCACCCCCACCCCCAGTAGAAAGGGGAATAAACACAGATTGGCAAATTATATTTCGGGTAGAATTTAGAGCAGAGAGATCAGTGGGTGTGACAACTGAAAAGTGTGATGATTGAAACTGATGACAAAGAAATCGGCAATATGAATGAAACTGAGTACAAAGAAAGGTCATGCATCCCCACTCTGATGGTTGACATTTAAAAACATTACAGAAATATACACTTATGTATGTTATTTATGAATAATTTATTTGTTTATTTCAGATTTAAAGCATATTGTATTTTCCCAGGGATTTCCGTGAAACCATCATAGACACTACCTGGCTTTGTTCCGACAAAAAAACATAAAATGTGGTCTCAGTGGAATAAAACAAAATAGAATTGAACAGACCTTGCTGTGTGAATGGCAGTATTACCATGACAACAAGGTCGCAGTAACATATGTCAAACATTGTATAATTTCATCTCTGTATGATGGTGAGATCATCTTTTGTGAATGATTTTGATGGAAATGACAGCAATGTCAGTGTGGTATAACATTATGATTATAGTGAGTTAGTTAATTTAAACCCCAAAATGAAAAAAAAAAATCTTAGTATTCATGTAGTTATATTTATGGAAATAAAAAAGATTGTATTCAATTTTAAGAATTATATTAAGTCTTCTATTTTTAGAATATAACTTTTATTGACAGGTATACTGGGACATGTCACTAGAAGTATAATTAGATGGTATTACCCAGTACTTTTCTTCATTCAGCCACGGAAAATATGAATGTCCTAAGCGGGCTTTATCAATATGAGTCACTAGACAAGTAGTGACAACACTTAGGTCTAGAGTATTTTCCAACTGAATGAAGAAAAATATTGGGAGAATAACATATTTACGCCAGCACCAGTAATATCAAAGAAAAATCTGGGAAAGTAATGACAATTTTGAACGTTTTGTGTCATATTTGAAAGGCAGCAGAACCAGTGACATACAATGTACAATGTACATGTATGTAGACACCCACTGTTGTACTAGACCTACCAGAGTCTGCGTATATATTCCATATTATTTGTTTAACTTGGCTCACGCATGGTAATAATGTATGTAATGACTATACAAAAAAGATATCCAAATTTATAACATCATAATAAAATATTTTGCTTGTTCTGCACTTTTAGATTATAACATGCACTGTAAACATAAATTTGGGGTTACAAAAGATTAGAATTGACTCAGTTGTGACTAAATGAGAGCAAACCTGATGTAAATCATTTCATACTATTGTATTGTGTATCTTAGTAATACAAAAATGTTAGGCACACCTCTTGATACCATGAACTGCCAAAATCTTAATGACTAATGTTTACAATCCATATGGTCACATATTAGATACCATGTAATGAACACACTTTAACCCCAGTACAAACTGTTGGCAGTTAGTGACACTTTCCCGCCAAAAAAATGTATGATAGAAATTTTTGTTTTTGTGTAAACTTTTGGAACAACTAAACTAAATTTTAGATAGTAAGCAAATAATTAGCATGAGCTTATGATATTTTATCAAAATTTTGGGTTAAAAATGACAAAAATGACAAAAATGTAATAAAAAGTGAGTCGTACATGTGTAACGACTCCTTATTCTTTTCTTCTGTTGTATATGTAGGTTGTTGACAGGGTTAACAGCCCACTGACACATAGCTTTGTTGAAATGTGTGCACTGTCTGGCTACAGTGATTAAAGAATAATGTGATTGACCCTAACCTTGTAACCATGACAACAAGGTCACCTTGCCCTCAGGTGATTCTTGTGATTTTTAACACAGGTGTAAATTTCAGGAAGAGTACCAACAGGTTTTGACTTCATACAAATAAATATGTTTTTCTTGTAAAGTGGAAAGAAGATGTTTAAAATTTGGCACTTTCACTCTACTTACATACCTGTACAAAACAGTACATGGGAATGATATGCAGTAAAGCAGACTACTTATTAGATGTTTTATGAGAAAATAAAAACAATATTAATTTTTTTCGAGCAGCACTTTTTATGATGTCCTGGGAAATGACTATAACGCTTGATTGCAAATGAGATTGAGGAATTTATCGTAAAATCGATATTTCCCTTCTATATCCTTTATATCCTATGTTAAATAGACAGAGACTAAGACATATAAGTCATTTACATTGTAAGAATGTATTTTATTGTGGTCAAAATGGTCAGAAAAACCTTCCATTATATAAACAATAAAATGAAAACATAGAATGAACCCTTTGTAATATTGAAAAAGACAGAATTATTTTTTTGAAATATTTCTACACTGACCGTAATAAACTATAATGAAATGAGAGTGATCATGTATCTCAAATATACACGTTATGAGATAAATTAATAAACTTATTAATTCTTTCCTGCTGATCAGAATTTAAATTACATGAATTATGATATACATGTATCATATTAATGAAAACAGATATGGGCACCAATTTAGTAATTTAAGTTATTTCTCTAGACATATCAATATTTCATATGTAGTCATTATTTTGAATAACATGAAATATACAAATGTAGACGTGAAATCCAGGTACTTTTTTGTTGGAAATTTTTGCGTCAGCTTTAATAATTACAATAGATTCACTCTTATCATGTTTATAGATGTATTGTGCAGCAACATATGTATCTCTATATTAACAATGTTTTCAGTAAAAGTAGAATTTGTTCTAGGACAATTATTTCGTGTTTTTTTCATTCTTCACTGGAAACTAAAAGTAGAATGATTCAAAAGTTGCTGAAATGTCAAAACGTTGTGTAAAACTATCTTTGAATGATTTATGATGTCCATTTTGTAAATGGAAGATATGATTGATCACAGGTGGAATTAAAACATGCAAATATCACAGACTTGAGATATGCAAATTACAGAATAACATAACTGTAGCCATGTCCCATTTGAATCAATTTGAAACTGAGTCAACTTGAATATATTCAGTTAAATCAGTTCTGTCCCCATGAGAACATTGAGTGAGCAATGGATTTGAATTGATTCACTTTTACTGTTGTGTTGTGTTGTGTTGTGTTACTGTTAGTCAGTTCACTGTGCTTTTGCATGTGTTGAGATACATTGTTAGCTGGTCATACATGTACCTCCTAGCCCTTGTATGAACATATGAATGTATCTCACAAGTGGACTGTTAACAGGTTACTTTTGTGTTAGTTCCAAACTGATTTCATTTGAATTATTTCAAAACCAACTGCTGAGTTCTTTTTGAGCTGATTCATCTAGATTTGTTTGAATCTGTTCTATATGATAGCATCCCAGGACAGAAAAATCAATTTCAATTCGATTTTGAACTGATTCCCCAATGGCGACAAGCTCTAGAAGTCTGACAGGTCCAACCATTGGTCCACTTATGTAACCACTCACTACCCACCATTAAGTAGTAGGGGAAGGGGAATGCCTGTATCTTTCAGACAAAGACTATAGTAGCCAGCTAGGTTACAGTAGTGTCATTGAGACAGTGTGTCCATCGATTGTCATGAATTTTGTATGCAAGGCATAGCATTGTAATATGTAGTTCAACGCTTCTCTGAGCGTGTAAAATCCTACACGTATTGTGTAATTTATTTCACCAATATTGTTATAAATTGTCTTTATATTTTTTTCCTCTCTCACTTTGATAATGGTTCACACATTATACTACATTTAAGTCACAAGATGGTAGCCAGATTAGCTTCAACAAGAGTAGTGTCCATTAATTTTCATGAATTTAGTATGCACCTTGCATATAACTGTAACGTGTAGGTCTAAATCACTTCACTCCAAATTGCACATGTATTGTCAGTTATTTCACCAACATTTAAATATCTGTTGTTACTTTTCTTCTCTCTCTTTTTTCAAATTTACGATGATTTACATGTAGTAATGTGCAAAGATAATAGTCAGATCATGCACTGATTTTAATGAACTTAAGTATGCAAGACGTAATTCGTATCATTGTAAATGTAATGTATAGTTAGACTCTTTTTTAAATTTATCCAAATACAGACACCTATTTTTATCATCCATTATGTAACATAAAAATAGTCACCAGACTATAACATTAAGTCATTAATAGTTAATACTCAGTTAATTATTAATACAATTATAAACATTTTTATTTGTTGCCATTCAAAGACCTAGACTGTCCTATATGCCACCAAAACAGAATTGCTGCAAATCTAATTATGCAAATAATAAATCAATTAATTGATTTTAGTTAATTACTAGTAGGTGTTGTGACATGGGCAATAGATGAGAGACCCAAAATTAAAAGTAGTTAATTAACTACGTCAGTATATTCACTCTCTGTATCCACCTGTATTGATTCAAAATTGAATTCACATTTGTTTGTAAAACTTATGATCAGGTGTTCCTTGTTGCAGCTGAGGGGGTGGGTGGTGATGGTTGGGGAAGGAGTGCATTGTACGTGGTATGCCCTTTGAAAAACTACAAAGGGGATTACTTTTTGGTCATCTAAGGCTGAAATGGGGTATATATTTGTATTTGTTTGTGTTTATTATCTCTGAATGGATGTCCCACATGAAGGTGTTTCCTTAGATTAGACCAAAGATTCATGAGATTGCCTTTGGAACTGCTGGTGTACATTTTCCATGTGCCGTTTGTAAAGGGATATATACATGTACATTGTAATTGCTACTTGTCTGAAGGAGGGGTGGAACTTCTTACTTACTAGAATACTAGCGACACACTCCCAAAAGCCCCCTCCCCCTTCACTTCCCCCTCAGAGTATGACATCTGCTCAGAAATTGTTGTTAGTGTTAGTTTTGCAATCTATCAAAGTAGAGAGTTTTGATTCAAGGCCGTAAATTACACCTGTAAATTACCTGGTATTGTATATGACATGATTTATTACAAATTACACCATAATGAAATTACTAATCATACTGAGTGTTGGCCTTGGTGTATGTACTATATGTACTATATTCTGTACGTATTTATTGTAACACATACAATATAGAGACAAGGAGATTAATGAATTTCAATTTTCAATTTATTGAGAGATGTTATTAAGTTAAACTACATGTATGTATCAACATGCATAGACATATTTTTAATATTACCCTGGTACATGTAGTTGTAAGCTGTTGAATGGATGTTGGTTTATAGACTCAGTAGGGCATGCATCTCTGAAAACTAGTTTATTTAGAGTTTCATGAACTTACAGTGCTGTTTTGGGACTTCCAATTTTACACCATATTGTTCACAAGGTGATAAGAATTGCACAACAGAGGAACTGCTACCACATACTTGTGTAATCTACCTCATTGAAGAACAATAGATTTAGTTTGCATTAACCTTAGTAAAGGGAAGGCTGGATTACTTGGTGTCATTAACTTCAACCTAATACTATAGTCTTGTGCTATATCCTTCTTCAACTCGAGTCTCGGGATCTCTCTTTAAATGATTGGATGCCATGTTGGCATCCAGACTGCTGATACTGTAAATCTGAACATTTTCACTAAAAGACCCATTTTTCTTGTTCTCTGGAAAACAAAAATGCAAAAATAAGTAGTAACTAAAATGCTGTTTTGTAAATCTACATGACCACAATGCACTAGTCTGGTGTAAAAGTACAATGTAGTCTTTACCTTAACACTTATACGTGTACATGTATCTCAACATTTTCCAGTGGCAAAAATATCTAGGTTTATAGTATACAATAATATGTAACTCAAGAGTGTTGATTAGTAATATATTTGAATGAATATAAGAATAAAAGTGGAAGCCTGTAACAAGAGTTTAATGGCAAGCATGCAAATCATTCAGAGTTCATCATTCACCATGTACATGTACTACAATGTACAAGCATAGACCATACACAAAATATGGTACATTGTACGTACAAGGTGATGTACCAGTTCCCTGCAATCACTTTGTGATTTACATACATGTAACAGTCATCATTCATAGAGCCGTTTTCATGAGTATGGCAGTAAACTTGCCAGCATTCCTTGCAGTCATTCAATGTTATCAGTCTCTCAGAGACATTTTTGTTTTAAAAAAAGCTGAAAAATTAATGAATTAAGCCATTTCATCATTCTTTCTGAAAAAAGTGTTTATTTCTGTTGATTCAGGATAATGTACAAACTGTATATTCTACAAATTCCAAATTGTAATGTCTATGCCAAATAATTAAAAGGAAAAAAGATGAATTGATACCTGTTTATGGACCATGTAATGTTTGCAGGTGTAAAAAGAAGAACAACAGCACACTTTTGTACTGTACTCTGTCCTATAACATAAATATCTCATACAAATTTTGTGACTTCCTTCCATTCATTCAGGTACATGTAGGTGTATTTTATTGGTGATAACTCAGTTTTTACAAGAGTGGCTGACGTGCATGGTCACCATGAAGCCAGACTGTCTGTAAATACTACATGTATAGACATCTGTTACTAGTACTGCTGTAACATTCTTCTTTTTCAGACATTTGAAATATTAATTTTTCAGAAAAAGATGTAGATCGTTTGTACATATATACATTGCATTACAATACATACATGTACACTGTATATATTGAATTGCAATGTAACTGGATTGCACAATCTCAGTGCAGCTGTATCATATCAGTATCATGTATGTACAAATTTGTAACATCTTTTCTCAAACCCAGAACCAGAAATTCAAACCGTGATTTGAATCAAATCAAGATTGTCCGATGTTGGATGTCGAAAGTTCATGGAATACCCTGGTGTAGAGATTCATTTCTGTTATAGATAAGTACAAGTTGCTAAGTTGCCTGGATGAGTTTTGATCAACTTACTTGACCTTAGACAATAGACTTCTCCAGTATTTTTGTCAATACAGATTTGAATCAGTCCATCCAAGTAGATCAGTTGGATTTAGAAGGAACCAGGCACAAGGACATATTTCCGGTAATTCAACATAAAATGCTTCTTTAATTGGTATAGCAGCACAAGTGACCTTCATACATGTATATGTACTTGATGTCCAATGTCACTAAAATCCCATGTGGATTATGCCTAAATAGATGAAAGGAACACCTTGGAAGAATCAAGAATGTTTGGATTATATGTAGCAGACACTGTGTCAGACATTGATCGGTTGGCAGAGCTGTACTTTTCAAAGTTTTTTGTATAGGAATTCTCAGTGTTAATGGCTGACTTTGGATAAGGATTAACATTTAGGTGTAGAAAACAGTTGTCTGGTAGAGCTATGAAAAAGTTGGTCCACAACAAAAGAATGATCCTATGTAGAAAATTCTTATGACTCTATGATGAGATGCGTGTAACACTGTACGATGACCTAGGGTTTAATATTTGGCCTTTAAAAGTAAGCCAACTCTTTAGCCTTTAAGTGTAAGTCCACATTATCTCAATCTCTTCCTAAAGTCTTTGTTTTGTGTGTTCTTAGAAAGATTGAAAGGACACTTTTATAGTCAGTGCTGTCTAAAATGAATACACTTTTATAGGATTTGTCTTCCACAGACTCACATGTATTCATGTAGTAGTACGTATTAGAAGGGAATAAATATGTATACATGTACATGTACATGTACATAGGTTAATTGTTATCATTCCAATGTCTCCAGTGACCAACTACAGTAGCAAATCCTAGACTGATTTTCATGTAAGGGAAATTCCCCGCATAATTTTCTTTCTGCCTATCTCAGAATTGTAGTGCTCCCAGTTTTGTTCCACAATCTATCGTACAATGTCCGTGTTATTAATTAAAACTTTGGAAATGAGCCTTGAGCATTTATACTCAATTGAAGTAACGTTTAGATTCTAATTTAAGCTGAGATGTTTTTCTTACTGACTTGGAGCAATAATTACTGGCCTAGATTCTTATTATCCGTTACTAATAATTGCTTGCTTAGATTCTTACAAGACTTGTGTAGTGTACTGTAGTTTATATGGACGATATGATAGGCTATTTGTTTGTTCAAATGATACATCATTTATTTTTGGTGTTTTTCAATCATTCTCATGTTGGGTATTCTGATAAATCCATATTTTCCAATGTTGGTTACTATTATTAATATTATATAATGATTTTCAGTAAATGTTATTGCATCACAAGTCAGTCGTAAACAAAATTACATGTGCGCTGTACTGATGTATCTCTTTAGTTATTGTAACCCCAAACAAAAGACTCATTACTCTAATGGATTAACTGCTGGATGATGTAATTTTAGCTGTCATGATTGACCACCATCTGTGGTTTCATTCATCAAATATTGTTAGACATCACCTCACTTGCAATTACCCAAAGCAGTCAAGTAAACGACTTTCTTGCAAAGAGCAAAGTAAAAGGAATCTCTTTATATTTATATAACAATTACCATCCCCATAATGACTTCTTATGTGAGAAAGGAATGAGCGACGCCATGCAAAATAAATGGATTGAATTATACAACGGTTTGAGATGCATTTCATGATTAATCCCATGAGAATACCAAACTGTCGGTCTGACCACGTTACCTGAATACGAAGCGACACATTTTCTAACAATGCAGTCAAGCATTAGCAACTTCAATGAATTGAAATTGTCAACCCTGTCCTAGACTCAGATTAGATTTGAATAATTTATTTTCCATTAAAAAACCCTTTTAAAATACATGTTCTTATATCCATGAAAATGTACACATCAATTTCATATTTCGTATATTACATAAAACAGATAAAAGTGATGTTCACGTGCATACATTTTGTACATATTGACTTGTTCTTTTTTATTGGTTGAATAAATTGTCAGTCTCTATGGAGTGATCTGTTAAGATAAGGGTTCAGTTGCTCATGTTCATCTGTCAGGATGATGTTTAAATTTATGCATTGTATTTGGCCAAAGTAGAAAATGTTGTAACTTGAAACAACCTTACAATCATACACCATGTACATTCTACAATATGCATGCTATTTCTTTACTTGCTTGTTTTTGGTATTTGACTCTTGATCAACTCATAGGCTCTTAGCCTTTCTTAGCTGTGTAATTGATATATGTTGTATGATATCATATCATATCATATCATATCATATCATATCATATCATATCATATCATAAAATACATTCAAAACAGGTTATTAGTGGAGTATTGATAATCACAATGATGTAACATTTTATGTACATGGTGTATGATTGGGGTTGTTGGTGGCCGAGCTGTACACCTCTTACCTCTGCAGTCTGGGTTCGAACCCGCCAGGTGTTGGCTGGGTTTGATTAAAATTTAACCAGGTCTGCATGTACATTTGTAAGAAGAGCAATGCTCAGTTTGACCCTGTCGAACAATGCAGGTTTTCCCCGGGTACTCTGGTTTCCTTCTGCTTCTTCAACACTTGGGCACTAGGGCGCTACTCTTGTGGTGACCATTCAACAAATTTCTGAATTTATTTGGACGAATAAAGTTTATTATTATTATTATTTACTTGATGATTGAAAAATTATGCAAATTGTAATTTTGATTTAAAATGTACACTGTAGGTGTAATGTTAATTGATCTATGTAAGTTTTCTCTTGGTTTGAAAAACAACATACATGTACAAGTGGAATTGACTACAACAACATTTAATTGATGCAAGGAAACTGGTAAAATATAGAAAAATCACTGCTGTGTTTGCCACCCACTAGTATCTATATTGGTACAATTACATACATATACAGGACTGGCTTCACCTTTCCTGCTGCATAGGCGCAAGAATGATCAACACACACCACAGGTAAAATGTCCTTATATTACACACTTTTTGTCCCAGTAGTACACTGTACATGTATAGAACCAGAGTACATGTAGTCTAGTTCCTGATGGCCGTGTTCCGATTTTACACACACTACGCTATCTTCACACAGTACATATTAGTAACAGTGAAGATAAGGTAGTGTAAAATCAGAACATGGTCGTCAGGAACTAGACTAACAGTAGAGATACATGTACATGTGTTCCTAGATCCTCTCTAATATTTATGGTAGAAGTTGTCATACAGTATCCATTATCTTACATTGTACATTTGTACACTTCTGTCTCAGAACTCAGTCAACTACAATATGACTTGCAATATTTTCAAATTTGGCTATAATACAGTACAGTGCTTTCAAGAATGGTATAGTAAAAATTACATGTAGTAGTAGCAATAATCAATAATTAAAAAAACTTAACTTTAAGTTCTCAATACTTCTTCTATGGAGCAATAAATTTGTAAGAATTTCATTAGCAGGTAGTTGATAGTCCAATGCTGCGATTCTGTGGACTTGGTGCATTTTCCACTGCCTGATTGTGTACTGTCACTGGTATCATTTCTTATGTACCATATATACTTACATTTAAGTACCTTTACATACATCTCTATTGAAGTTTTGCACTACATGTACATGCTTACATGTATGATAGATTTAACATATGTCTACACAAAATTATACACACATTCAATGTCTTTAATGCAGATTTCATTTGGCATCGATAATATAATAAAATTACTCACAAAACTTTTTGATTTTTAGTCTATGAATGAAAACACGTTCTAACTTGTTTTTGTGCTGAATAGTAGAATGACACTGATGATATTAACTGGTACCTGTATAAGAGATTGAATCTCCAACAGTGCCGTGGTACAGTATTTAGAAGTGAAAGTGTATGTTCCCATGGGTAAATGACTTCCTAGAGTACCATATAATATGTTGTTATCCAATATTGTCACTGAATGTATAGAAAACTCATTTTTATTTAAATTTGATCAAATACATACATTTACAAAATGTACTCCACTTTGTTTGATTCTAGAAATTGAAAATTGGAAAACAAACTGCACAAGTAATTTGTTATCCAAAGCTGTCATTCAATGTATAGTTCAAATTTGACTA
The DNA here is from genome assembly GCF_964340395.1 of Glandiceps talaboti. Taxonomy (NCBI): domain Eukaryota; kingdom Metazoa; phylum Hemichordata; class Enteropneusta; family Spengelidae; genus Glandiceps; species Glandiceps talaboti. Next base: position 11,712,738 of record NC_135563.1, on the reverse strand, counting down.
TACATGCATATCTATTAGTGTTACCCTCCTTTGTTGGATATGAAAATTGAAAATTGGCAAACAAACTGCTCAAATGTATATATGACATTTATTTCCAAAGACGCCCTTCCCTGGGGAGATGTAAATTTTTAATTACAGTGTACATGTAGGAGTACATTGTATGTTATAAAATCTGGTAGTAAATATTGTTTATATGTTTATATTGTGTATTTTAAGACTTTAACTGGAAATTGAACGTCGAGACATTTTCATATCCATCTACAAATGTATCTTTAGTTGAGTGAAATGTATATAGGGGCAAAAGACCGGAAAGATATAGGGATGTGAAACCGTTGCTATAGAAACCACAATTGTGTATAAAGTGATACTTAGAAACATCTAATTTGATAATGTCATCACTACAGAATAACCATGGTGACAGACAGCTTAGAATGCATAATAACCCACAGACTTTGTCTACAAAGAGAGAAGAATTTTACAAGGTTTTGGGTGGAAATGGTGTAATAATGTCTTGTACAGCATGATTTATGGCAAGTAGTTAAGTTTTGCAAAAATGTTCATCCTTGGATGATTGGATAAGAAAGATTATAATTCGTAATTGCAGCAGTAAATTTTGTTTCACTGTATATAATCTATAATTTAGAAATTTATTGCATTGCCTAATAGATGTACATAATAAATGTATATCTACATGTATTATGTGGATGAACATATTTTACTACACACAATACAACATGCACATCACAGCTGGTGTATATGTACTTTGTATTAATTTGTAAACTGTAGATTATTCAAGTTGTACAAAAAAGCGTCCTGTTCTGCAGCATTTCAATCAAGTGAATTAAATAAGTCAAATTTGCACACTAATCTAATAGAGATGCATTGTACCTGTTTGTTCATATCTATTAAATTCCACCAGCTGCCATGTGTATTATTGTTTGTCGCATATGGTTTGACTGTCCTGTTGGAGTCTTCAGTGTATTTGTGTTATTGTTTTTTGTTCTGTTCTGTTCATGACATTTTCTTTAACAAATAAATGTGAGTATTATAATAGAAAGTAGAGAGAAAGATTCTCAAATTTCAAAGTGAAACAGCATTGTTACATGATACATGTGTACTAACTAGTATGACATAAGCAAGCAAGTTATGTACATTTTTATGTGTATAGATAATCCTCGCCTTTAGACAGTCTCCTTTGTATTGAAGTCTCAACTCAAATTTAGAAATTGTATTGCTTCAGTTTTCAATATTAGTGAGTCAAGTGTATTGTCCTCACCTCATTCAGTCCATTTCATGTCTGAACAAAAGATGAATTTTTACATTTTAATCTCATTGCTCATTGTCACATTGTTTATTCACCATGTTCATTAGTGCATACCAAAATGTACATAATCACTTACAAATAAATTAAGATGCAATTTTATTATTTCACTTTTTATTTGACCTGTATACTTACAGTAACATTGAAAGTGGTTCAGAGATACAACAGGATTCTCGGGTCCTGTTTTGATACACATTAAGGAAAGGCGTTACTATTAAAAAAATGATGTTTGCTGACCGTTCAGGAAGGGTGGGATAATACTGGAGGTGGCGAGGTACACTAGTGCGTGTTGAATGTTTCATAAGAGAGCAACGCTGACGTGAGGGTGATAAACAGCATAACAATAACAGATGACCTCAAGTTGACCTTTAATACAACCATTGTGTATTATGGTTTTCTCGCCTCCTGGGATTACCAATACCCCCTCACAGAAGTTCTTCAAGACCCTTTGTATTTCAAGAAGAGTTCATCTTAGTTTGACATTTTGTGATTGACAAATATCGAACGATAACAACACAATTAAGCACAATGTGGTAGCCCCTATAGAAACCACAACAGTAGGGCCTTTGACTGCCAGAGTATTGTTTGCGGGATGAATGTTAACTTGTTTGCCTTCTTATTTATATTTGAATTAGTTAGAATAGTGTTTTTTATGGTTTACAAGGTGGTTCACCTCAAGCGGTACCTGCTGTTGACGGACAGTTCAGAAATTTGCTGAACTGTAAAACTGATTATCGAAATTGCTTTGAAAAGCCAATTAGTTGCTTGTCTGTTGTTATAGTTCAAACAAAGGTGACTTTTGCATTTAAATGAATGGAGTCATTGTTGGTAGAAAAAAATTGAAGCCTTTATTTTGATGCATGGGTACTTGTAAATTAGCATAGCATACAAGTGATGTCTAAATTGGAACTTTCCAGAAGTAGTCACGTTCATGCTTGTTTGTATTCATGCATTTTATCTTCTATAATTACTATGGTCAGGAAATATTCTAGTCAAAGTTATAAAGGTTCAGGGTGAGAACTTTGACCAGAATTTCATGAACTGAAATATTTTTCCAAGAAAATATATGTAAAAACTGAGCAGGCAATTTTTTCAAATTATAGGGGATGTCTGTGGTCCTAGAATGGAATTGAGACTGCATGGTCTCAGATTGGGTTTTGACAAACTGGGAGTCCCAATTGGTGGTCCCAGTTTGAGGTTGGAACTTAATACTACATTGTACATACAATTCTGTAAAATGTACATTTGTACATGTGCAATGTACCTCATACACTCAATTTTCTCTGTCCCAATACTAACTTACCAGCAGGTAATGTAACAAAGAGTGATTCTATCAAATCCCCTGCTAATGATAAACTAGTACTATTGCAAGAACATGAGATCCAAATATTGGGTTTTATATACGTGTGGAGTAAAATCTGGAAAATTGGAATAATTAATCAATAACCTAGCAGAGAATTGACATTCTGTTGTTGCTCAAATATCTGAGATTGAAGACATTGTCAAGCCTGATACTGTCTCATGGCTAAGCATACATTTATAATGTAGCTGACCTGTGTGCTGAAAGTGACACGTGGCGCAAATGTTACAGCCAAGCTGACGTGCCATGCTTGACTGTACCATGAGGCACTTAAATGCTTTATACTACATGTAGTTCAGGTATGTGAAGGACAGTTGCATCAGCCACATACACAACTTAGATTTTATCGTTCTATGTCAATATGACTATTAGCACAGTCAATAGTGACCAAATTCACTATCTGAATATTGACCTACTTTCAAGTTTCATCTCATACACAAACATGATGAAAGTATTGCTAACGTTTGGTTTCACTTGCTAGAGACTTGTTGACAGGGACTCATTGAAAGTAAAGTGCACTTGTGTTGAGATGATGGAAATGCACAGTACGTGACATATGATGCATGCTTGAAGAGTGTAAGAAAAACTGTTATGCTGAGCTCATAAATTATATATATCGTACTTTTGATTCTCAAAAATGTGGGGCACCTGTGTGCATTATCAATCAAAGTTTATGTCACACTGGTAAGACAGTGTGGTGTAAGACTACCACTGTTAAAGACCCCTACATTGTAGTCCTGCTTACAAAGGAAGAAGTACATATTTGTTCTCTTTTTGTATTTTATTTCATTACACTCAGCTATAAGTAATGTGACTTTCTGTTGGTTGTTTGTAACATGTAAAGTTTAATCGTGTATTTATTTAACAGTACTTATGTTTCTTTGTTTTGGCTTGTTCTTTTTTTAAGAAAGAATTCTTCAATAAAATGAATATGAATATGAATATGTATGGGACTTGATTCTGATGATATCCAACAAAGGGAGAAAGGAAAAAGGAGATTATCAGCATTGCATTCTGACTTACTCCATCTTGCAGGCAGGACTACATGGTACATGTACCTGTGCTGCAAACATAATGTACATGTATGTAATTCCAATGATCAAAGGACCCAGATTAGGGTAAACCATTATGGGTACACACAAACATTGAAAACAACAATAGATAGTTGGTAAATTAACATAACAATGAAAAGTATTGTTACGTTAATTTAATCTATTTCTCTCATATTAGGCCAAGCAAGACCTCTAATGGTGCATAACACTTTAACCTGATGTACATGTATGCTACTCACTCATTGTCTTCACCTCACTTCTTGATAGTTTATGCACCCTCATGAAAACTCTTGAAAAAATTAAGATTTATCAATCATAAAGTTATCACACTTTTTATTTTAATATATATTATATTATATTATATTATATTATATTATATTATATTATATTATATTATAATACTTTAATCAGATCCACTATAGTATAACATTGACAAGCCTTGCCCTTCTACATGTCTCCTTTGTGCATACTTTATTCATCAGAACTTGAATTTCAATCCTCAGGTAGATAAAAACAACAGTTGATAACACTCTGACTATTAAACTGTCCTTATTTTGAAAGGGTCAGAAAGAGTACATGTAGACAAAGCTCATGTTGTTATTGATGAGAAAGTGCTAAAAACCATCCATGTGTGTCCACCAATACATATGCATAGTAGGCGTATGATATCTTATTTAGCAGTGCAGTGTGTGTGTGCCCTGTCCCATCAGTGTATTCCTTGAGATCAGTGGAACTTGTAGATTTACCCATACTAAATCTATCCAAGTGTGCCAGTGGTACCGTATATGTAAATATCTTATTTAGCAGTGCAGTGTGTGTGCCCTGAATTGTCAGTATATTTCTTGAAATCGTGGAACCTGTAGACTCTTACCCATATTATAGAACTCATCCAAGTGTGCCAGTTGTACCGTATATATCGTATTTAGCAATGCCGTGTAAAGGTATGTGTCCTATGTATGACAGTATAATCATTATGTCTTGAGATTAATCTGTGTCAAATCTGTAGACTTGTTCCCTATTTTATAAGTTTATTTTTATTGTATCACATACATCATTACATGTACTTGTTAGATGTACAGAATGTGATTAACACAGTCAATGTGATATTGTAACGTTTGGACCAGAGTCCACAAACTGTACAAAAATGTTATGAACTTTGCAAGTATATAATTTGAGTTGCTTTTCCCAACTTGTATATTTTTGTGCCAAAAAAAGAAAAATACTACAAGATATTTTCACTACTCAAAAATGTTTGTGATTTTTCTGTCTTCAGCTAGTTCTCAAAGACTACTGTACCAGACTGGTACATTGTGTTCATGTACAAGAAGGCATTTTAGTCACTACTTATTTTTGCATTTTTTTGTTTTCCAGTGAAATAAGTGAAAAATAAGTCATTAACCAAAATTTCCAGGTTTACAGTACCTCCTACTAGAAAGAAAATTAAGATGTAAAACTACATACACACATACATACACATGAACCACTGCTACATACTTATATTGGCTCTTGTGTACAAATTCTCAGTGTTTAGTATAGTGAAAGTGAGGGTGACAATATTTATTGCCTATGACTCATAGCGTTGTTATCCAGTGCTATTACGTTAGTGTCCACCCCTAGGCTAGTTTCAACCCACTGATCTGTCCTTACAAGTTACTGCTAAAAGTCAATCTATGACACACACACACAGAGACCACAATTGAAACTCATCCAACTAGTATGATAAATCAAACCTGTTGACCACTAGAATGTCTACAATATTGTATTGTCTTTTCATACCCAAGTGTTGCTTCTACATATCAGTCACATTTGTCATTTACTCATTTTGCAATCATCAAAATAATATCCATATCAGATTACAATTAAGATCTAGGTATGAAAACTGGTTGTTTGGCAGAGCAAACAAAAGAAAAAGTTGGACAAGAACAAAACAGTATGATTCGTATGTACAGGTAATCCTTATTGAGATAACACTAATGCAATGACCCAGGGTAGATACATACCCCTTTGAGATGAACAAGTAGTCATTCAAATAATTGCTAGATACAGTACATACATGTAGTAATATTATTTATTATTTATTTTATTCTTGATCCATTATGTATGTGTGACTTTGTAGTCAAAAGTCATACGTTTTGATGCACTTGAAGTCAGGTTTAACCTCAGACCAGTAGTGGTCTGAGGTTTAACCAACACCATATCTGCATATATGCAGACAGTCTTTTCCATGTTCCTCGGCTACATCTGTATACATGCAGACAAGATAACTCATTTGCATAAGCCCAATTTTCACCTCTTCAACTCATATCTGGGTAAATTGATATTCATTTGTCAATATATATATATATATATGTAAAACTAGATGGTACCACTATGTGTACAATGAACATCAGTTTGTATGCCTATTTGTGCAAACAGCATGTCATTAACAGATAGTAAGTAAAACGACAAAAAAAGAGGTACTGCGAAGTATTCAGAGAATGTAAAGTGCATGTATAGACAGACAGTGGGGAGTTTCTCTCCATTGTGTATTTTAGCTGATACAGTGTATTACCTAATGCTAAGACAAGGGCTGTTTCCTATTGTTTAAACTTTTTAGCTCTACAGGGTTTTTGTCAAGGTAAACAAAAAGAAACTATAACATCTACCAGCTGGAAATTAACCATTGTAAAGGATTTGGGTGCAACAGGTTGGAATCTGATATGGTCCATGGACATGCACATATTACTGTGGTCCATGTCGTTGGTTTGTGTGCCATAGATCCTCCGCCAATGGGTCTATTGTACTGCTATCTAAAGCATCTATACATGTGTTAGGGTCACAGTGATCAAGATCAAATTTTCCTTTTAGGTCACTATATATATAGTCATTATATCTATCAAATCATTTCAAAACATGTTCCAGAGGCAGCTAGTGCAGCTTTCATAATAATATTGCAATATAGTACGGGATAGGGGAACACCAAAGTTTGGTATGTCACAAGAAATTACAGAGTATCGATCAGTTTCACTTTATACAGGACACACACTAGTCACTACTTCTGGTACATCAAAACAAATTGTTTTGAAGTGTACAATTATCACAAAAATGAATACAATTGTTTTCATCACATAAAGAATTTAGAAAAGGAAATTCCTTGTACATTTCATAATCATAATGATTGAAAGACATCTATTGCCAGTAAATATTTTCCTCAAATATTTTTGGCATGATGAAATGAAATGGCATATTTTGTAGCAGCCTGGCAACCTAAATATTGTGGTGTTTGCAAAATATTTTTTATGATACATTGAAATTATTACAAGTACAGTTATTCTCAAAGTTTCTGTCAGAAATCTTTTTTGTTTTAATGGGAAATTGTAGTTTCATTTAGAAGACTTGCAAATAAGTTATTCTTGTCAGTGCATGTAAACACTTAAAGTTTTTATTATAGTGACTAGAAGAATTTCACATCTATCATTAACACAAATATGTAAACAATTCAACTCTGTAATTGTTTTACTCAAAAAAAAATAATTTAAATGAACCATTTTTCCTGAATTATTGGAGCCTTGGTGATAGTTAATAGTAATTTTTATGGCCTGGATATATGGGTTTTGCGAACAGAGGTTGTACAGTAAGAAGGACCCGACTTTAGGAGGGCCTGTTAAAGCCATACATACTACTGAGGTCTGCAAAACCCATATCTGTGCCATAAAGATTTTATCATACATGTATGCCCTTATAGTGCACAGAAATATTATTGAAATCACAGAACCACATAAATTGATAATAAAACATTGTGTTATGCTCAAGAACGTAAAGATATTGAGAGAAAATGAAAACCAAATCATTGCACGAATGGAAATAGTATTACAATATTCACGTTACTTGAAAGGCGCTAAAATTACCCATAACATTGACGTAATAATTAATAATGAGAAAAACAAGTCCAAAGTTTTGTAGATTCAATTGCGCCTGTAATGTTTTGAAGTCTAACCTCTAGTATGAAAAATGCAAAGTACTTAACATGAACATGTCTACATGCCAGCAAATGTTAGTTTTTTGGGTGTCTATACATCTACAGTCTGTTTGTAATGTCGTGGTTCCCCTCCATAATACCTGGTATATAGGATTTACAATGGAGGTGTCTTGTCCCCATTTGTTGTTTCTGTAGACTTAAAACCTTTGCAGTTCAGTGTTCTTATTACACAACAATGACTCATAAGTAATTGTAATACCCAGGTGAAGCTATAGAGTTGTAACTAAAAGCCGCTTTGATCCAGGGCTAATGCACATTTAGTCGTCAGGGTTACATGCATGGATGGCAATAACACAAGGCGTGTAGTGTGTATAGATGTCTGCTAGACAAAGTATATAGTGTGTGTGCAATGTTTACTAATATGTGGTTGACAATGTATGTACCAGGTAACACTGTGTTGTGAGTTCCAATAGAAGGTAACTTAGTTTTAGATCAGTGATATATGATAGTGGTGGCCTGCATGGCTTTAACTTCTTTCATCCAGGGGTGCTGCAGGTACAAATATATGTGGTCATAAGAAAACATGCACAAAGTTGACTTGGTCCAGGTGGTATCATGTTTTGCGTGTCATCATTGTTATGTAAAAGTATCAAATTTATGATTAAGTTACTTTATCTTAATACTAGAATTTAACTAATTTTGATGTTATGAGATAACAGTACCTAAAAAAAAAAAGAGAAAAAAGGATGAGACGCACAATCTGCATGCAAAACTGCACAATATGACGTAAGCATTTGTGTTCCATAAGCTGTGCCAAATCTGGTGATAACTGATTGTACAATTCATTGTGTATATTTTTGTCACAAAACTGGATAAATTATGATATATGGATCAAGAGATTAAAGCTATGGCTGTTAATGTAATAATTTTAAGGACTTTTTATAACTGGAATTCTTATAGTTTTCTTTAGACTTGTGAGCACGAGTAAACTTAAAGTTGAAAATAATTATATGTTCAGGTACACAAAATGGCTGCCAATTTTTTTTTTAAAAAGCGACATGTTGTATCAGATATGTCGTGGTTCATACATGCACATGTAAATAGTTTGTACTGCCGGTGATGTACATGTACATGTGTATAGCATGTTCAGTGGAATACTAGGGAGATATGTAAATCAGATTATTCCCCCAAAAAGTTTGGAATAAGATATAGTTTATATTTTTAAAGATTGTATTTCTGATAACACAATGATTCCCAGAAGAAGATAACATTGTAATTTGGTGTGATAATCATGTTGACCTAATCACAACATACACAACAAGTATCAGAAGTTAAAGTAGGTGTTCCCAAACTGTTAAAAAAAACTACCTGTAGATGCACAGTAGCAGGGCAGTGGTAATCTATACTTATAGTAAGTCATTGTGAGTGCATTCATGTATGGCATACCATTTATTATTGTGCAGTGAATGCACAGTAAAAACCACTGTTGTTGGTGTTAACTCCTTCCCAATATGCTGTAACAAAACATTGACAGTGAGGTAGATATTAAGGTTTAGGTTCTTTTTACGACTTGTGCGCCTGTCAGGTCAAAAGTCAGTGTGCAACTTGGCTGTTGTCAATGTAAATCATTAGATGTGTGGTTCACCTGTTTTCCACTACGTTAAACATTTGATTAATAGTTGTCTGTATTTAGTTTAGGGGAACATAGTCATTTTAGAGGACATGTACTTAGCCGGATTGCACTGGAAGGCAAACTTGGTCACAGAGTACATAGTTTATGACTCAGAAGTTACTCTTTGACTACATTTTAAAAATAGTAGCATGAGTGGAATTTGACCTTGTAGAGTTTGAATGGACATGAATTGGGTCATGTCTAACTTGTGACAATGAACTTTACTATGAATATGTTTAGTACTGCTTCATTTGAAATTGCTGTCAACCACAAAAGTTTTCCTAAATACACCAGTTCATCTCAAATAGACACAGTTCACATAAAGGCCATATGACAGACTTAAATATAGTGTGCTTGTTTCTCTGATTAATTTATTACAAACTGACATCAGAAGTACATGTAACATAGTATACAAATGATGATGTATATGCCAATGATCGCTATATGCAAATGACCAAATTTATGCAATTTACCAGGTGAGTAATCTTTCAGACAATTAATAAAATGGCGTGATGAGAGAAAGTTTTTGTGTGAGTGACATTTTTTGAAATATGAGTGTCCTGGTATGGTATAATCATGTAGTCAGACAACCTTCTGATGGAAATCGTATGACAAGCAAACTCATTTCTTTATTTGGAAGTCATTGTTCATGTACCAGTTAGGGTCTAAATGTACATCAGTCAACCCATTCAGTGACACATGAAATTTACATGTACCGGGGCAAGTATTTATTTTGGCTCTCAAAAATGTCAGCAGAATTTAAGACAATATTCATACAAATTGAAAATCAATTGTATCATCAGCTAGTCCAGCTAAATATTAATGTCTAGGTGTAGGTCCTTGGATGAACACCTGGGTCAGTGATGACGAAGGCAAATACATGTAAAAATGTCAATGTTGTCCTTGCAATGATGTCACTGCTTACCTCTATGTATATGTACACTGTATCAGTGTATGTCAGTTGCTGTGTAGTGTGTGTGATTAATGACTAGAATGTGTAATTATCTTTAGATTTATCATTTTATGATTAAACGTATACATTCTACTAATTATGATCATCCATAACTCAAGTCAGTCAGTCTGTACATGTACAATGTATGACCTCTCTAGAGTAGCTTCCATTTAAAGCACTACATTATCATTTCCCAAATCTTAGTGATATCCCTAGCCTTTCCTTGGGACTAAGACAATCATGTCCTTTCACTTGTGATTTATTTTATTCATGAGTTTTATCACTATACTGTATTGAAGAATGTAAACTTATTAACTAAATTTCAACTCCCTGTGAGATTGATGGCAGTATTGACTCTCTCCAGACTAGTCTGTAACTTGTGATGTGTCATGTCACCATATTTAAGTCAGTATTCATGAAGAGAAGACTGATTAGGACAGAATGACACATATTATACAGACTATCTCAAAAAAGATTTTTGCAAAACCACACATATCCATCCCTCATTTATGGAAAAACACAATTTTCACATCTGCGTTTCCATGATGCATAGCTTGACAACAGAATCAAAAGAACTTATCCTGAATTCCTTATATTTTCTTTTCGATATTCTTTGCAGAGTTACATGTACAGCCTTCACACTGTAGTCTAGAGGCTATCTGTGGCTTTAAATCTCAGGATCTCTCTTCACCCCATCTAGCTCAATGAGAAATATTAATGAACCAAAATTTGTTCATGCAAATTGAGTAAAGCCAGGGCAACTGTTAGAATGTATGCAAATGGTATATTGCATGTCCTGATCTGACACATATACCATATTAGGATATTATTTAACTGCCTACAATAAACACTGTTAGACAGAACTATATAGTTTAGTATATGATTGATTATGGTGTTAATGACTGTGTGGGTAGCTTTGTTTGAATTTGAAATTTCAGCTCAGCTCCTAATTGAGTTAGATATGAGAAAGATGTGAAGCCTTGGATAGTGGCTAGACTACTACCTAATCACTTACATTGCTTGGAGACTGTAGAATTAATCAACAGTGTAATGTGTGCATTGCATACATGTGTGTTTCCTTCTTGTGAGAACTGTGTCAATATAACTTTACTTCTTTTCCAAACAGTTTATCTAAACTGTGTTGTTTTCTGAGCTATTTTTATACATGCGTAAGGTTAGTGAGTGCAGGATTAATTGTCCAAAGTTCTACATAAAACACACTTAATGCCTTTGCAAACAAAGAAGTTTACAGTTTTGTACATTTACAGTTTTGTAGAGGTGTGTGTACATTTTTCTCAGTACACTTTTGCATGTGTATTTATCTGAGAAAAAGTGGAAACACAGAATGCAAAATGAAGTGACACTTTATTATTACCTTTACCCATAGGCTGAAGGCTGACATGAAAAATGTAAGTGAAGGATACACATGTAACATACATTAGTAGTCAAAATAGCTAGGGTAATAAAATATATGCCAGACTTTATTGCAAACATTCTGTGTGTATGGTAGCATACTGTAAGTGCAACATGTCTATAGACGGTTGTTGTAATACACTTGAATATGGCATGATTTATGAATGTTTTCCGTTGCATATCTTAGTGGTCCAACTTCAAATGAATCAGCATTTATGCTAGTCTAGTCGTCCCTATACTGAATCATTACGATTTACATCTCCATTCACAGGTTTAGTGACCGAGTTGGCATCCAGACTACATTAATTTTAATATACAGGCAAACCCTCACAAGAAAATCTTCAAGATTTTAGCTCTCAGCATCCACACTTTTTAAGCCTGGTTTTTCACGTCTTAATGCATTATCCAAATCTGTGATGCATAACATGAATTTCAATCTCAGTTTTGAAAAAATTTTCAAAAAAGTTTCACAAAGTTTCAGTTTTATTTGATGAGAGGTGACCCATGGCTACTACATTTGTACTAGTGAAGATCTCTTACTTGCATAAGTATAATTTATTGATTGGTCTTGCTTGAGTAGGATACTTGTCAGTTTCTTAGAAGAATTAATGGTGTTATTGTATTCAAATTGACTTACTTGAAAAATTAACTTGATTACATGTAGGCCAGAGAATGTTTGGTTTATGCATGACAGAGTAGAGTTATTTGAGGTATATAACATTATTAATAGGAGGGGGGGGGGGTAGTAGGAACTACATGTACTCTACCATTATGTGCCACCCTATGGGATGTGTTTTCCTGCCCTATACTCTAAAATGGGGGTTGGGTTTTTTTTGAGTTGAAGAGTCTATAATGGGGTCCACATACATTCATTTTGATTTTGCTTGATCAAAAATCCTTTAGTAAATCAGATAACTGTGCCTTTTAATTAAGGCCAGAACCCTCCACTTAGAATTAAACTTTGAGAGTGAAAACAGTAGTCTGGCAAAGCTAAAGATTTGTCCAGGACAGAAAAGAATGAGTCAATTAATTTTGTTCTACCAAGGAGGTTTACCTTCTGGTTCTACTGTTGTAGGATTGCACTTGCTGGAAGTTTTAGGAACTACGATTCCAAAGCACATGCCATTCACTGTAGGATTCACATTTGATATTTACCAGTATAGTTTTAGATTTGATATTTCATGTATAAGAATTCTTAACTAAACCCCTGATGTGGTTCTCATTGAAATTGACAATTCAAAGTAATCTGTTGTAACCTAACATGAAAAGGTCACAGAAAGGTCATTTAAGGTCACTATTTAAACCTTCAGGTCAACATATTATCAGATTGAGTGTTTCAGATCTTTCCGGTGCATACAGTATAAATGTACATGTACATCAGTTTTTGGTCTTAATGCGTATTTGTCAATTAGCACAATATATCCTTTGTTATGCAAATGATGTAACAATACAAATTAGCATAACAAATTTGTTATGCAAATTATGTAATCCTATCAAGCCAAGGAAAGCAATACATTTGTTTTAAGTGAGAATTCGTAAATTTAAAATAGAAAATCAATCTAGAATTAGAAAATGAGATAAAATTAGAATATAGTTCTTGGTATTTTATTTTGCAATTATTAAAGATGATGTACCAAAACAAAAGATAAGGAAGATAAGGTCATTCAAATATTTACTTTAAAGAACAAAAATATTTAGACATGAAAAGAGAAGACTGGAGAGGAACAGTATCATCAAATTAAATTCCTTATTTTGAAAGACGTGGCTATCGTATAATTTATGAAATTAAATAAAAGATAATGAGAAATGAAAAGAATATCAGGTCTAAATATTTTTTGAAAAGGGTGTTTTGTTTACATTGCCACTGCACTTTAAAATATGAAATAAAAAAAGTGGTCTGTGTATGCAGTCATCAGTAGATTCCAATACTGAAAATCATTCTTTAAAAAGCTATTAAAAAACCTACATTATCTGCACTTTCTTTACTAATTGCTTTTTAACAAATCTATTTAGTTTGAGTACAAAGACATCACTCTAATAATTCAGAACACTTTCCTCATTTCAATACTGCACACATCTCGTTAAATAGCTGCAAAGCTTTTGTCATCATCTGCTAACACAGACAGTAATTTCCTAGGTAAGGGTGATTATATGTGCATTCTAAAGAAACAACCGGAAGTAGGAGGCTACATAATTCAGTAATATCAAAGAAAACCTGCAATAGGTTTTTGATATAAAAATGATTTTTGCGTGGGTGGAGTAGAATAGATTTCAAGACTGATCTTAACTATTCTCTAAAAAAACGCTTTCATTCCATTTAATAATAGACTCAATTATTTCAACAAAAAGATATATACTTCTGACATTTTCACAATTTGAAGCACTTATAAATTATTGTACTTGTAAAAAAAATATATTGGATAATAATTGGTAAAAAAAAGACATTATAGATAAATTATTTTGCTATGGATACAGGAAAAAAGACACTCAAATCTTGATGTCTTGATATTATATTTCATTAAATGATAATTTTCTGTCTAGGCCATATTTTCTCCTAAAAGTCAGTCCAAATCATACAATGTATATTTTATGTATATTGTAGTAAAATGACTTCTTTAATCCTGATGACGCAGTTTCTTTGTACATTTATTTTGAATTACAGATATTGGCTCAAACATAATTATATGATTAATTTCCACATAATTAATAGGCTATGTGATTGAAAATTTGTAGCCATGAATTGTCACAGTCTAATAATTATACAGTTTGCAATTGGTACATGTAATTAGTAAACCTGTGTAATAAATAGATAAAATTCGTACCACAAGGAAGATTGGCTGTACTGTGTGTTTCCTGTCTGTCTGTCTGTCTGTCTGTCTGTCTGGCTGGCTGGCTAGCTGGCTGGCTGTCGCTGTCTCATTGTGTGTCTGGCTGGCTGCCTGTATGTCTGTCTGTCTGTGTCTATCTATCTGTCTGGCTGGCTGGCTGTCTGTCTATATACCTACCTACCTGTCTGGCTGTTTCTGTCTGTCTGTCTGTCTGTCTGTCTGTCTGTCTGTCTGTCTGTCTGTCTGTCTATCTGCCTGGCTGTCTGTCTGTCTGTCTGTCTATCTTGTCTGGCTGGCTGGCTGGCTGTCTCTCTGTCTGTCTCTGTTATCCATATCAGTCGGCATTGTCTTTCCTTTTCTATTTCTCACTCATTAGTATAAACCTGCCATGGAGAGATTTGAGATAACAAGTGTATTCTGTCACCATCTGTAGCATACAATGTATGCAATTCACAGACATCTCTTGAGATCTGGAGATAGTGTGATGGTGTTAAATACATCAATATTTGATGATACACATGGAAGACATTGACAAATATCGCAATCAACGATTGTTAGTGTGGAATATGAAGAGACAGTGTTATTCTTTATGAGGACATCTATTAAAATCAAACAGTCAGTTATAGAAGTCACGTTTTCTAACAATTTAACACTGAATGATGAAATTTGAAGGAGCAGCCCGAAATATGTTTTCATAAGCAAATTTGCTCCTGTAAAATGAATTGTTATTTTATGCATATACCCAGGCATCTCCATCTCTGTGATTTCTCGATGACAAGAGAAAAGATTGAATTAAAGGGCCAGTTTGGATTGTGTATAAAATTTATATTTTAAAAAACATGTACATGATAGAGCTTTAGAAAAAATTTATTTGCCAAGTACTAAAGAAGGACCTGGGATTGAAACCCTGGTCTCGCTCTATACAAATGATAATGAATTATATTCATGAACAGTACATGTATATGAAAGTTAAGGTAAATTAACCAGATCAATGTTCTATCTAAATATGGATGTTAGTCATATGTCATATTAATCAAGTTACAAATGTACAATAATACAGAATTAGAATAGCCAGAACTTCAAGACGTGTGCCACAGTGTGTGTGTGTGTGTGTGTGTGTGTGTGTGTGTGTGTGTGTGTGTGTGTGTGTGTGTGTGTGTGTGTGTGTGTGTGTGCGCGCACGCAAGTGTGGTGTATTTGAATGAGTGCTTACAAGATGTATGTTCTCTGTGGCCACACTTTCAGGAACATACTTTTGTACATGTATAGTGAGTAAAAATACAGCAGAAAACAGAGCAAGCACAAGTGTAACCCTGATGAAGTTGATGAGAAGATGATGATGATGATGATGATGATGATAGTGGTGGTGGTGTACATGGTGATGACAACAATGACAACAATGAGGAGGAGGAGGAGGTGGGGTGACAGTTGTAGTTGTGGTGCTGATTTCTGCTGTTGCAGCAGATGATGGTTTTTGTTAGGATGGACATTCTGTATGATACAGTACTTGTATAATGCAGCAGAACCCTGGTCCCAGTCCTGCTAGAATGACATAGCATGGATAGCAAATGTATTCAAATTATTGACTCAATACAAACCAACAATATTGTAAAAAGGGAAAGAAAACATACTTTGAAATTGAAAACAAACCCAGTTAGTATAAATTACCGGTAGATATGAAGGCCAAGGAGCAAAGCCTAGCTTTACATGTACATGTAATTAGTGGGACTGTAATTTAATGGATTGGTATCAGTACATGTAGATAAAGTGATAGATTTATGGGAGTATGAGGTTGGAATACTAAATGTTCAGTTACATTATATTTAACTAGAAGATTGAAAACTATCAGGCTGGCACATGGGGACATCACATCTCAACAAGCTTCTTGGCATGATCAATTGTGGGCAAGCCAGACACAAATAATAATCTGTTATTGGTCACACTCATTGGTCAGTTTTCACTCTCGCGTTCTCATTACGATTGTGAATGACTTCCTTGCAAAGCTGTCTAAGTCTGAATACATGTATAACATCTATGTGTGTGATACAGGAGGGTATACACATACACATATGTAACTGATATGTGTATATTGAATTATGAAATTTCATCCCAACTACATACATTTTGTATCTGTACATATAAATTATATGTAATAGTAGCCCAAGGGATTGAAACTAATTTGTAAAAACGTATGCTGTAGTAATGGCTGCATCCATATTGTTGTAATATTGTATCTTGTATCTTATCTGCAATGTGCTATCTGAGCTGAGTAAGCCATCCATATAGATAATCCCCAGCTTGTAAAATGTCACACAAACTCAGTTATTGGTTTTGTCTCTTCATCTCCAGAAATTCATATTGGGATACACATAATGTGTGACATATGTATAATGTACTATGTGCAGGTGTAGATGTACCATCATTTGGACGTATACAGTATTGAGATAAAAATCCCATGGGCCTCACTCAGCTTAGTTTCATACATGTATATGTACATGTATAAGCTTTAAGATTTTTATTCTATGTGGCGGAAAAAACTGCATGTACATAGAAGTGACTGATGAACATTTTCCTTCTTTCATACTTCTGAAATCCATCAGTCTGATCAACAAAATTTGTTTGGAATCTCTAGAAAACTCATTAACATGTAACAAGTGACATTGAAGTATGAAATTATAGATGTCTATGGTGAAATTAACATTTGCATATGTGTGTGACACCCTTCCCAACCCCCAAAATGTACAGTGTAACTTACATGTATGTGTGCACATATCGCAAGAGTCCCTCACGCTTTCTGTCTTGGCAAACTTTAGGCCCACTCATTTTCTATACATGTATGCTAGTTTATTTTATTGGAAAATCAGACTCAGTTAAGCCATTGTTTGCAATCTATTCAGTATAAGAGTGATTATTATGTGTACAGTGTGTATTGACTAGAGATGACATCATTATGTGTCTTCAGAATTGTCTGTGTTAAATAATTCTCATGACTTGTCAAAGATATTTGTTGGGGTGTCTTTGTAAATGTCAAAGTGTTGTTATATTTCTAATAATCTCGGGGGTGTGTGTGTAACCCATGGAGACTCTATGGACGTAACTGGTATTGTAAACTACAATCTTTTATATTAGGTAAACACAGGGACATTGAAAGTTAGAAGATTTCCAGGATGACAAGGTCACAGAAAGGTCACCAGGTCACAGAGAGGTCACAAGTTGCTAATGAAACCTATATTATATAAACTATAAAAGCTCAGTAATACCTGAAGGACATGCACATCATTTTGTTCATTAATGGCCAGCCATTTGTCACAGATGAAAGCTGTTACCATGGAAACATGAGGCAGCCGTTCATTCACCTTATTCCCGCATAGGTTAGCTTGATTGTTAAGATAAGGTTTTGTAAAGGTAGCTATTACCATGGTAACTTTAGATGAAAACAAATACATGTAGATAGACTTCAAGCCAAAATAGCTGACATGCAAACCAGTTATATGTAAACAAAAAAATAATTCATCGGTTTTGTGGAGGGTAATTGAAGCAGTTAAGAGTGCACACTTTTATGTAACAGTGTATGATATTGTAAACATATGTTTGCATTGCCAATGAAATACCCAGGGAAAGCAGGCAAATTTTACAAAGTTTAGAATATTTGGGCGTAAGTGGAGTCTGTATGCAGATATGTGGAATACGTAGGCTGTATCCTGTATAATAATAATGATAATTAAAAAAAATGTAAATGGTATGTGTCATTTAATTAATTTCACACTGAGTAATATCATACTGAGATGTATTAATTCATCTCTTGTTACCACGACAAAACTTGTTCCTGAATTGAAATATTACTCTCGTTCAGACTATACTAATTAAATGTGGATTCTCAGAAATGAAAATAATTAGATATTATTCCCCAATATTTTTTTTCGTTCAGCCAAGGAAAATACAAAATGTATGTGTGCCCTGAGGGTGCTTTATTGTCATTAAGAGTCGATAGACGAGTAGTAACACCCCATAAGTCATGAGTATTTTCCGTCTGAATTGAAGAAAAATATTGGAGAATAACATAATTATACCAGCGACAATGAAAGAAAATTAGGGAAAGTAATGGTAATTTCAAGCACAGCAGAACCAGTAATGTAGACATGCATTGTTGTGACATAGACGTGCGTTGTTGTGATGTAGAATGGCCAGATCAGAGAATATATTCCATATTTTTTGTTCTAAATCGTGTATGGTATAATTAGCAGTTGAATATGTTTTTGTCCTTGGAAGTAGCATGAGATAGATTGTTAGGATGTATTATCAAATGCTAAGTTGGTCTTCGGAGAAAATGAAATGATTTATAATAAATCATGGTATTGAATCCCCGACCAAAAGCCACATCAGAAAACCTATGTGCATATATTTTGTATTAATAGTGCAACAAATTATTATTGTTTTGTGAAAATGAATGCTCATGGACTCTTGATTCATACTTACTAATAACAAATTTGGGATTTGTTTCGAAGAAATGTTTTGACTGTGAGAACACTTTCATGCCCCCCCCCCCCCCACTTCCGAGAGCATTTGACATTCCATGATACATGTACATACATCATTTGATTCCATGTAATAATTCACATGTTAATATAATCATGTAGTGTTTTCCCATAATGTGTTCTTTATTTTACAACATACTTTACAATAAGTAGTACAATGACTCCTAGCATACCATGGTAGACCCATAATGGTACAAACTCGTATAATTTTTTGGTTAAACCCATTTAGGAGAATACAGTTCTTTCTTTCATGTACATGTATAACAGAGCATGTTAGAGTAAATCGGGTGGTTAAACAACAAATACATTGTACATCCTGCCAGGTACCTATTGGTACAATTTGGTATTATAAAATATAAGCATACATGTATTAATTATAGTTTATTGCCCCCACATGTATTTATAGGTTAACCCATCAGAAATGATACTAGTAGTAGGGACTAAAATAGCAGCAGGCAAGATATGACGCTGTGGTCACCATGGTAACCATCTAGTAATCATGTGACCATCATGACTCTGTACAATGTAGCAACATTAACAGTAACTTAGCAAGGACTTGCAGCCTATTGGTACACGTAGTAAGCAGTTAGCAATATCGTGCTGTGTAAAGTTTTATATAAGTGGAGACATTGTCAGGTTACATACACATGCTGAGCCTGTGCATTCCTTTGCTGTTTATTAAAATACTTTGGAAGCCAAGTAAAACAGAAATGCGCTGTCACCTACATTTTACTTTGCACTGTGAAGCACCATGGTCATAATAATTGATATGCACAGTCATTTTTATTGTGTATAATTACTGCCAGAGTAAACTCGTTGTGGAATATCCAAAAACATTCCCAATAACAGCTGTTTGGAAATTGATGTTACATGTAACTTACTCATAGGCTGCTGCTGTCAGTTTGAAAGTGTGGAAGTTGATAGGGTTGTCTGGAAGTCATGATATTTATTGTATGGCTGTCGGTGTTTCACTTTGTAACTGGTTTCTTGTAACATGTCCATGCACAGAAGTACAATGTATACTTCAAAACCTTGAGGTGTCAATATTTTCACCGAAATCAGAGTGATGAGTTCATTTTCATATATTATGTCCATTATTATTTTAGCAAGTAAAAGTTAGTGAGTTTGCTAAAGTTGGGGAACCCTGGTAACAGAAAGAGGGAATATAAACTGGCATAGTTTCCAATATTATACTATAATTTTGGTGAGGAACCATGGTAAAATGACAGGGGAACTCAGGTAGATTTTACCTACTTACCAGCCTCAACAAAAACATTGAAAACAAATGGCAGACAATTGTATGCAGGGCCATAGGTATATATCAAGTTTATATCTCTGCGTGTATTTTCAAGCTAAAAATCAGTTTCTTAGCCACAGATTCCCTTGACAGACTAAACAGGTTCAGGTACATTAAAGGTATGTCAGTACATCTACAATAATGACACGTACACAGAGTTGGTAAGCCAGGCTTTTTACATTGTTATGCACTGTATACAGTTACGTAGCTTATGCAAATGAACTCATCAAGTCATCGTGATGTTGTCTTAGTGGATTTGTGGGGAAAGTCCATTTCAGCAGTCATCAAGTGGTTATTGACTAACCAATCCGTAGAGACAACAAAACTTTCCAGACAGTAAACAGTATTATCTACAAAGTAGGTATGTAAATACAGTAGTCACTTGTCCAGGCTTGAACTGTTGATTTCCAAATATATATGGTCACAACAGAAAGTAGTCAGAGGATGATGCGGGTTCCAGTGTGTTTATGTAAATTTGGGTGGGCAACTCTCTCCATGTAAATATTCACTGACGATACATGTCCACTGGAACCCGCATCATCCTCTGACTACTTTCTGTTGTGACCATATATATTTGGAAATCAATATTACTTTCTATCTGAATGATAAAAATCATTTGAACACTATTAAATTAACAAATCAATCAATCACTAAGATTACAAATATATAAAATTTCACTGCACTTCGATATTGATGCATACAAATGTAAGGTTTTTTTTGGCAAAATTTGTGTCATTCATGGGAGAAATTGGTCCAGGATATGTTTATTGTTCTGTGCTGTCGTGAAACTTTGGGAAAACGTTATGAAGTTAATAGAAGAAAGATATACAATGTACATAATCATGAATACACACATCAATCTTCATACTTTTTATGCCTATTTATGAATTCTGAACACAATTCACAGAAGTCTGTAATGCCTTCATTCCCAACCTCCTCCACATGCTATCAGTCATGTCGAATTCTGCTGACATAACAACTCTTCTGATTTTTATGAAACGAGCAAATCAGTAGTTATAAATCAATAATATGTTGACCTTGAATGACCTTTATGTCAAAGGTCATAATTAGGGCGTGCTCTATTTTAATAAATCAGCTCAATGGGTTATTAATTTGTCTGTGATGAATCTAGTGCATGAGTACAAATTGTACCCTTGATAAAATCCCACCAATGCAGTTTGCATACCAAACATACCAGGCTGTGTTTTAATCAATGCTGATGAACACACAGGGGAACATACAGGAGTGACCAGCATGTGTCTAGACACGTGTCAGTTTTGTTCATTTGGAAATTTACTATTATTGATATCTCTATTTTTGGTGGACCACTGCTATGTGTTATAGGTTGACTTCATATGCTACACTGTCTAAACCGGTAATCCCACAGATGTACCTCTGTGATCTTTGGGAGATCGATAAATTCATGAAAATATCGTACACAACATGTCGGACAATGTATTACAAATGTATCCATATTTTCAATGAATTAATTATTAAAAAGTATGTGATTACTTTTAAAATGGAACTATTTTTTAACAATTATTTTTGCTGATATTACACACCTTTAATAATAAATTGTATGTATGTCAAATACATAATGTACATGACGGTACAAAAAATAGTTGTGATATTTTGCAAATGAATAGCTTAGATTCTTTGTTGGGCTGGGCTTAACAGTTTAACTGTATTTTCAACCCATACGGTTAGAAATATCTTCTGAGAATGATTCAGTATTCAAAAATATAATTTTATCACTATTTCATGTACTTTAATATTGTGATTTAGAGGATGTTGTCACAATCAGGGCAGCGATGGCAAATGTATTCCCACCACGTAATCTACAGTACCACATGTACATATCATTAGATATTATTAATATCTATTAACAATATTGACATTTTGAAATAAATTGTAAGAAATATCATTATATGTACAGGGACACGTACTTTAAAAAAAATTGATTCACTGGAAACACACTATATGCATTTACTTGTTGGACTAGCTGTTTCCTACATGCATAAGATATTTTAGTTTTGGGAACTTATTCAAGTTATTGAGAGCACCAGTGCCAAAGGTTTTAAGCCAGAAAACAAATTGTTGCTAAATACAACACCAGTAGAATTGATTTTTACAAGATTTGAAAATCAAAAACATGTGAAAAAACAGGTAATTGTTTGAAAAGTGAACCTTTCAAATTTAATTTGGATTGAAGCATTCGATCACATGATACGCTCACACGTATGAAAACAGAGTCATTCTCTGGTCTTGTCTAATCTTGGCTTTTCTCTGTTCTTTGTCTCATTACTGTAACAAATGAAGTGAAATGACCATTCATTACTTCTTAAATGTACACATGTCAGTTTCATTCTTTGTGAAATTAAAAGTTATTGCAATCCCTATCCTTGGTGGACCACTAAGTACATGTATGTATTAAAAGCCATGTACTGGTCATGTCTAGTCTTGCAGTACAGTTTCTTTGTTCTGGAGTCTTGTTAACAGAATGACCGGTACATGAAGTGAATTAACTATTCATTACTTGTGAAATGTACGTAAATTATCAAGTTTGTGAAATGAATGTGTAGTCATTAGTGTGTCTGAAATGGACACAATAATAACATTACTTCCACTGATTGCATTTTTGTTAACAAGAAACCAGTTGGGCCAACATATACTGTTATACATCAAGCTGGTTAAACCAGCCAGACGCAATGCTATTCTAGCCATTTTGGTCATGTGCCCTAGGTTGACAGAAATTGAATTAGATTGCTTGTTTTTAATTCCTAATAAGAAGTTAGAGTTCAGGGACCAGACAACTTTTCACCTTATTTGGCATTCTTTGTGGTGAAATTTATGAATGAGCTGAGCAGGTGTTTTGATACTCATGAATTCTTGATATTCACCACTTGAGGGCGCTGTTCAAAAAATGTGACAGTAGCAAATGCCAGACTGTCTTGATAATAAATGAGGACAAGTGGGAATTTGAATATTGACTTACTTTTATAATCAGGAATGTTTAAAAACTGCCAAAAATAACCTAAAACAAAATTGCAGGAATATTTGGCACACAATTGTATGTAAGTTTTGGCGCATTACGATATTGAAGTTTCGAGTGTTAGCTCATTATTGAATTTTCTTAGTTTGTATTGTAGAAGTAATGGCATAAATTCACGTGAATCCAATTGATATAGCAAATTCAGTTCCTCATTTCCAGGCATTAACTGCAAAATGTCAGTGCTACGGTTTTGTAAAAAGATATTTTCACCTAAAGCCATGGCATGTATTCATGTAGATTTCTTGGTACTGCCATTGGTGGCACTGTTTACCTACCCCAGAAGTAATTACCCCTGTACAGTAGTAATGAATAAATTGAATTGTATGCACCTATCATGTGTCCGATTGCTGGAAAAATAAAATTGAGTATGTCAGAAAAAATGTCTTGTTTACAATAGACCTGTATACACAAACAGCACATTCCAGTTACCAAAGTTATGCCAGTTGTAATGTTAAGGTAATCAAAAGGAACAACCAAAATATGGGGAAGTGAGGGCTTAAATTTGATTTGCAAGAAGCTGAGAAGAAAATGTGTGGAAAAAAACGCCCTACATGTATTCTTAAAACTTTAAAGAGCATCACAGCATCACAGCAGTGGTTAGTTAAGTTTAAAGGCCACTGCTTAGTTAAAGGCCATCCACTGGGTTGGAGTCTGAATATCTCTTTACGAGGGTAATGAGATCTTCATAGTCTGTATTCAAACCCAATGCCTCTACACTACAGTGGTTAGGTATGTTTTGATTATTGGTAGTCGCTAATAATGAAATAGTATTGTGAGAACAACACAGAAAAGGTTGTAAATTTGTGTATGTCGTCGTTATGCTTCACTACTAAGCTATTCTGGCCCTTTATTCCAGCTACAAAGCATCTTGCAAACAGCACTCCTAGTGGCCAAACCATGAATCTGTTATCTTTTTGATTTCAGAATATGGCCATATTTCCCAGCTGTCAATATCATACCAAATATATGAAGCTTCAGAAATTTATCCCTTTGCATGTACATAGGCATCCTTGGCCATGACTTAAAATCATCAGTATAGTCCACAGGGCAAGTAGACTGCACTCTGACCACCATATCTAGACTACCTTAAATTATGCTCTTTTAAGCCGACCGGTGGAAATCAGTGGTATTTTTGCTAAGATTGGGGAACCCCCCGGTAACACTAACAGAAACGGGAAATATGGTAAAACTGGCATAGTTTCCCATACATTATACCGTTATGATAGTGGAGAACCCCTGTAAAATGACAGGGGAACTCAAGTAGATTTTACCTGCTTATTGCCCTTAACAAAAACACTGAACCATTTTAAAAAAATGATAGAATATAGTTATATTAACTACCACATTCCCATAGTTAAGTAGTAATAATATTTCAAAACATTATGCAGTCTCATTTTGATGCAAAAATTTGATTTTTTTAGTGATGTGATTGCAGGTGTATGCATACATGCAGAATATGAGTCGATGGAGTGGAGTCCTGGCTTTACTTAGTCTTGATTACCCAGACTCTCACTGCTTGGGGCTCTTCTAAGTTCTACTTAGTCTTGATTACCCAGACTCTCACTGCTTGGGGCTCTTGTAAGTTCTACTTAGTCTTGATTACCCAGACTCTCACTGCTTGGGGCTCCGACAGAGTCCTGGCTATACTTCGTCTTGATTACCCAGACTCTCACTGCTTGGGGCTCTTTTTCGAGATCACCCCAATGAGAGTCTGGGGAAACCATGTTTCAACTACCCCTGCTCTGGAAGTCACACTACATTTCTTCCAAGTCAAAAAAAATGGGCGTACAATGTATGAGGCCTGTTTGTTGTAATTAAAATGTATCACTCGCTTGGGAAGTGATAACTTGTTGCAAAAGTACCCAAATCATTTAGCCTGCAAGGTTGGATGTGAAGTATTGGATAACTTATTGCAAAAGTACCCAAATCGTTTAGCCTGTGAGGTTGGACTGCTCTAGAAGCTACTTCCTGCGTGCGCGAATTTGAATCTTGTTTCCCCAAACTCTTACTTGGGAGGTCTTGTAGGTAGAGCCCCCCCCCCCCCCAGCGGTGAGCGTCTATCGTCGGTAGGTAACAAGAGACTACTAGGCTATACTGTGATGTATACCTGTATTCTGTGATGTTATTAGAACCCTTCATCCAACCATATGTACCTAAACAGCTGTAGATTACAAAAATAACAACAAAACTGCAAAGTAAACAACCAAAAAGTACACTATTGCCCCTGTTAAGTACTTCACCAGATGTCAGATGTGCTAGTACACTCCAGATAACAATATGTTGCATATTAAGACAAAAATATCTTGTTATGTACATGTATGTGTATTAATTACTCACACATCTATATTTTCATTTAAGTGGAGGTCAATTTTAAATTGTTGTAACATTGAAATTGATAAAGTGCATAAATTAATTAGCATGTGTTTACAGTTAGTAGAATAATTATGATTCAGACACTGTCTATTTCAGTATATTGTATCTGCATCTGTACACATTATGCATATCACTACTATGTAGTGCAGATTAAAAGAAAAGAAAGCAGAGAGAGAAACATACCCAAGATACAAATGAATAATTGTGTTTGTAGGCAATCAGTAGATATTAAAAGGTACTGCTTTCCCCTATGAATAGGTAGCCAGCGCCCCGATGACCCAGCTCAGTGAAAGGTCACAGCTGTCACATGACTTGTCCCCGTACGAAGGGTCATACATTACAGTACATATGCTTATGATGCTGCAGTGTTAGTGGTATGGTTTTAAAACCCAGATCGAAACAAGAGAGTTTAAGCTCTTTAAAACATAAATTGTTGTCCCAGGAATGAAAACGGTAGCCTACATTTTGTTTGTAAGTCGACTATCTGACTCGACATACTGGCTTGACAGTATTGACTTTCAAGTCAAATAGCCAAATCTCTGTGCCATGAAAACAGTGACTCAGTGGCATTCATAGAAACAATATTATATTGATATCTATAAAACTTATATAATATGAGAAAGGAATAGAGGGTAATTTTTCTTCAGTTTGTGTTGTGTACATGTATGTAGTCAGTAATTGTTGTTGTTGTTATTGTTGTTGTTGTTGTTGTTGTTGTTGTTGTTTAATCTGATCTTAGACTAGTATTGTGCTATTATGTGCAGAGTCTACAAGACAAGGACATTGTGATTTTGTTGTAATTGAGTGCAATAACCACCATGCAATATATTTGTCACCAAAAATTATGTGAAAACCACAACTCAAATTAATTTTTGTTTTGATTGTGGATATAATTTTGCTACAGTTCAGAATTTGGAAAAGAATATTGGTTTGAATAATGGAATAACCCCCTACCCCCACCCCCACCCCCACCCCCACCCCCTTCCCTGGTCATAGTCAGCATATACCCATACAGTAGGGAGTGCATGTATTATTGGACACTTGAACGGAAGTTGGTTATCTCCCAGCAGTGGTCTATCCAATATAAATGTACATCTTTCCCAAGGAATGCAGTAGTATATAATTTCAACAATATAACTGCAGCAACATGTTGTGTGTGAATTTAATCCCTCCCTTTGACTCCAATGGCGACACAGTGACTGGTAAACAGCTATCAACCCATACAAATAGATGTAAAAAAAAAACAACAACAACAAATAAACAAGTGACTCACTGCTGTGTGACTTTTTGTTCTATAGGTTTAGTAGCTTGGATAGGCAGGGTTGTGTGAACTGTGGCAATACTTTGCTACCAGCATCCAGCATGACTGTCACTTCTATATTGAGAACACTACTGTCATACAAGAATACACAGACACATGTACATTATGCAAATCTACCACACCAATATAATAGATACATACTGGTTATATGGCCGAACTCATTTCAAGTCCCATCCTCAGATAGTGAAGTGGGACAGAATAGTTTTGTGTGAGTTTGTGAGAGGACAAATGAAATAGCCGAGCCGAACCATTTTTAGCTGGGTAGGCTAGCATGTGTATTCCAAATTCTTTGGCAAGTGACGTGATAAAGTTTGAAAGCCTGAAAGTGAGAGGCACTCACCCATCCCACCCACTCGTAACAGTAGTATGGCCCCAATACCAGGCCTTGATAGAATAGAATCGTATGTAGCTCCAGAAGTGAGAGGTCGACTACAGTAACAGTGAGTGTGCAAGTGGTGTGGTGGATTTATATAGACAGAATACATGTAGGCTGGGTGGTGTCTAGCTGATGTAAGAAAAACAACAACCATGGGGAAACGACGGAAATTACTCCCCATTCGGTTATCTTCATCTTCATCAGCATCTGAAGGTAAACATACAAATTTTTGAATGTTTCTGAAAATATTGCACTTGATCTGAAATTGAAAATCACATCACAAACTCTTCATTTCAGGTTGATGATCATTGGAAAGTGTTTGCTAGGATTTAGAAATCATACAAATGACCCACTATTGTTAATATTATTATTACATATTTCAAAACAGAATTTTATGATTCAGCTATTTTGTATTATTTATCCTCAAAATATAAGGAATCACACATGGAATGAACATTGTGTTTTTCCCCACTGAAGTTATAGAATTTAAACATATGGACATGAAAAACAGGACACCAAAATACCCATAATCATAATTGTGCAACTTATACAGACAAGATTAAAAATGTCCAAAAATGGTTGACAACCTGGCGACCATCAAACAGAAAATATAAAGGCAAGAAAAGGCAGAGGACAGACTATGCTTTTTATTGCTTGTTGACCTTCGACCATTGTCAACTTTATTATAAAAAATTTCAAAACATATACATTTTTTTCCATATTTTGTTTTGATTATACCCTTGATACAATGTATGTATGAATGTGAGAAGGACATCCATTGTCAAGTTTATTATTATATTTAGTAAAACATATTTATAAATTCTACTTCTCAAATTTTGTCATTGACTTATTGTTGAGAGCAAAATTGCTGAGGATGTCATTGGAAGTGCAATTTACATGAACAATATCTGAACTTGTGGATTGTGAGAGTGGTTGGAACTGCATGTAATGTATGGAGTGAGTAAAAATGAGGACACGTTGACAAATCAATATATGCACGCATGTTCAGTATTGTGTTGTAGAATATGGTGACAAAACAGTTGCTACAACTCACTGTATTTAACACAATTTTTAATGTGAAAATATATATTAGACGTTAGGTACATGTAAAAAATAAAAGTAAAGCAAAATATTTGGGTTTTTTAACTGGTGACAAAATTTCTCCTATTTTATTTACTGTACTATAAGTGGGATTTGATTAATTGCCAGGTCCATTTCTTACTGGACATTGGGTACAACAGTGGCAGTTGAGGTTTTGGCATATTAAGATGGACACAAACACAAGTTATTGTAGTGACATGTTGATATAAGCTATTGAATGGATATTCAATATTGTACTCACAGCAGGGTGGTGTTTCTGATGACTTTCATGACTTTCTTGCAGTGTTCATTTTATGGACTTCCATTATTTACACTATCTTGATTACACAGGGTAATTGTACATGTACATGTATCCACACAACAGAGGTACTGCTATCACCCATTTATGTAATCTAATTATTTCAAATAACAATAATTTTAGTTAGTGTCTTAGTTAGCCGAAATCTTGATTGCTGTTACAGCAGGTAAAGAGTGGGTTGTTTATATCATCAACTGATCATTGATCCAGTACATTGATAGACAGGTACAAAATGTGTATTGTACAGGTGTCACAATTTAGCCTAGGGGGTTTCTCGCTACAAAGACGCAATCAGTCCAGTGTGATATAGTGTGGGGATCTAGGTTCTACTTCCTCCACTGTGGTGACCTTTACAGACCATAGATCTTGAAGCAGACAGGGTTCATGGCTCATAGCTATCTACAAACTGTATAGTAATTTAGAGTGTATAACACATTTTTGATGTAGGACGTACATATCCCTACTTTTCTTACCCTCTGTGTAGACCTTACAGACCACCAGTATGACACATTTCATGAATGTATATACGCAAGTTTGGTACAATCACATACCAGCTAAGCATAGAAGCAGATCATATTTCTAGTGTCCTCTTTAATGATGGTGTATCACCAGCAATAAAAAACTCAGTGATTGCAACAATTTGAACAATTTATTGCTGAGTTTAATCATTTTTTTTATTGGAGATTCATTATATTATATGAAATACAGCAAATCTGCATTTCACACAAAAGTTGAACATTGGCTTAGTATCAAAGTTAAATGTATGGTCGTTATAGCCTTAATACTCTCCTAAAAACGTCTTGATGGATGCCATCAATCTAAAAATAAGTTGAGAAATAGCTGACGTTTCAGGATTAACCCTTGCTTTATTCAGAGCCTGACTCTCATACTATCCTATTCTGAAGTCCATATATACATTTGTAATTACTCTGGTAAACTAGTCTAAGAATAGTTCTTACACTATCATGAAAAATAGTTACCCAATTCTGCATTTCCTGTAAGTCTCAAACCTGGTGGTTGGTTGTCAAGCCCCCTCGATCCCCCCCCCCCCTTCCCTTCCCTTCCACTCCTACATGTACTCCCCACCTCCAGGATGAAGCATTAATGTATTTGCACAACAATGCTGTGTCATGGGGACATGTATGTTAGTTATAACTAGCCCAGAGTCTTGAGGTGGTCTCACCATGTCAAGCTATGGTTTGAAGGATGACTTGTGTTTATAATTGACACCAGAACACATCTCTAGGCTAGGAGTATAGGGTCAAGTCTAAAGTGTTTATTGAAAAAGAGTCATGGATACATTGTATATATAAAATTTGATCTTGTGTATAATACATTCATGATTTTATTAGAAGGGTAAGACAAGTCTCACCATCAAGGTTATCTGTCCTAAATGTACTTGTAAGGCTACACTTGGTTTGATATTTGATCATCTCAGAATGACCAAAACTATTTCTAAGTTGAGTGCACAAGTATTTCTATGAACTTCATCAAGGATTCAACTGAGGTTCAACATGTGTAGTCTGTTTGTCAGCATCTGCAACTAGAAATACTGAGAATGTCGAATGTATATGTACAAAAATGTAACTGTATGAAAATTACGATGTAGTCATAAAAAGTATATTCAGATGTTATTCCCCAATATTTTTCTCCATTCAGGCAAGGAAAATACGAATGAGCTAAGGGGACTTTGTCACTTCTCGTCTATCAACTTGTAGTAACAACCCTTAGGTCACAAGTATTTTCCAGCTGAATGAAAAAAAAATATTGGAGAATTATACCAGCACCAGTAATATCAAAGAAAAGTGGGGAAAGTAATGCAATTTTGAATGTTTTGACATATTTCGAACACAGCAGAACCAGTGATGTAGACAGGCATTGTCGTGACATAGACACATATTGTCATGACGTAGAATGAACAGAGTATAAATTCCATATTTGTTTGTTCAACTTGGCTTGTGCATGGTATACATGTAAGTATCAATATCTACATACACAAAGTTTGACAACATATCAGAGGGGTGTTACCCAATTCATGTGCCCAACTTTCAGTAACTTACATGTACACCATAAGATGACATGTTTTATTTATGAGGAATGTATGTCTTTCTTGGGTGCAAACACACTCCATCATTGATTTATTATAACATAAAACTTTGCTAGGAATTAAATGTCAACTTTTTTATCACCACTCTGACCACAGAGGACCCAGGTTTAATGTTAGTGGTTTAGTTTACAACAAATGAACACACCAACAACAAAGACATAAAATCAACACCCAAAACATACAGGCATGTATATCCATAAATGTACATGCAATATATATGAACAACTCAGGATACCTACATGTGTACATTTGTATTCTACAAAATGTTAGCATCAACACTTTTTAAATAAATTCTTCCTATACACAAATATCAGTTCTCTTACCCATGTGCAAATGGTCTCTCTGTTACACCCCCCCCCCCATAGCCTAAATAATCAATGAAATTATCTTCAAATATGTACTGTACTACATGTAACAGACTTCGTTAATTTAAGCCAAACCCCCTCCCCATAAATGAACATCCACAAATGCTACACCAATATGTTTATACATTGTATATATCTCCATGATGAAAATTGCAGCAGTCTGAGTCACATCATTACGATCAATTTAGTGTAAAAACTTTACAGTATAAAACACATTAAAATATTAGCTGAAACCCAACAATGTATATCACATTAGCATTAAATTTTATTCAACTTATCAACATCTCAGTAAGTGCAGAACCTGTTATGAAGTTTTCTAAACTTGGTTAAAAGTGTGAAAATGAAGCTCAGCAATTGCCTTGATGTCAGACCCTTTCCCCCAAACAAACAAACAAAGTTTTTTATTGAGCTTGTATGCCATTGTGTGATCATCCCTAACATTATAATATGTATTAGAGAGAATTTATTAATAAATGTATATTTCAATAAACTTTGATGGAATATATATATGTATACAAGCTAGGCTGTACTTACTAGTATTGTGAACTTATATTTATAATGAAGGTGTATAATGTTGATATATTTCAGTGCTTTTGACATGTTTATTTGTTGTAAACAAAACTGCAAGTTAAGGCTCGGTCCCCAGTATTCTAGCTGCTTGCTACCCCTGATATGAAGTTATAAACAGCATAAAGAATATAAGCTTCTCCATATGGTACATTGACATGCTTTTAGAAATTTAATTGAACTGTTAAACATTTTAT
Source organism: Glandiceps talaboti (assembly GCF_964340395.1). NCBI lineage: Eukaryota > Metazoa > Hemichordata > Enteropneusta > Spengelidae > Glandiceps > Glandiceps talaboti. Next base: position 11,680,593 of record NC_135563.1, on the reverse strand, counting down.
GAATTCTAAACAGCACAATGGCAGCAGTATTAATAACCTCAAAAGCTACTGTTTTCAGGAAGTGAAAGCTATTTGTAGGAAAACATTTGGAGAAATGCATCTTTCAAAACAACATTTGTTTTGAGATATATTAAATATTTTATATGTACAATATTATATACATTATATATACATGCATATCGTTATGTATATTGAATATATTATGTATACCATAAATGAAATATTTCATATATTTTGGATGTAGTTTAGCTGCTAGCTGTTACTATATTTAGAATAATTAGTTTTGAGAGATATGAAATATTTTATATGTGCCATATTTATATGTGTAATCATATATGAAATATTTTGAATATATTGTATATATAATTTAGTTAGCAGCTGTTACGCTACATTTACGATTTAGAATAAAATTTCTAAACTTGTAGTGAAATTTGCAAATCATAGAATACATGGGTATGTGTTACTATTCTGATATGCATGCAGTATTGTGCATGTACATGTATGATGTACGTGCACTGGCAGGCCATGCAATTGAGACTTGGTATGAATCATCACAGAGAGCTATTCATAATGGATCAGAAAAAGGGATGTATGAGAATGAAAATTGTGTGTATAGAGGGTTACCACATGTTGACAAAACACAGCCAGGGACGCAAACACTAATATGTATGCAACGTGATATACATGTATACTTCAATACAGAGCTCTCCAGACCTTTATGAATACACACCCACTCATTCATTTTAACTATAACCAAAGGAGATTTTGTACAGAATTCTTCCTTTATACAAAAATGATGCATAAATGTATGTATATATCTGGTTAAGTACTTGAAAGGCCTCAGGTAAAATTTAAAAAAAAAATTGATGAGAACAAAAATTGAAATAAATGTAAACTACTAATCATGAATAAATTAGTACTCGTAGTTATAGTAACTTTTTAGAGACATGGAAACATATGAATATGATATTAATTTGGTTATTGTTGCTGAAAACTGACTTGGAAGGTGCCAAACCTTTCAGTTAATGTTAATTACATTTTGAATTCTACGATTATATAATGTCAAATCAATTTTTTCCATTTTCATGGGCATGTTTTTTCATTCAATGAAAGTGTTTTTAATATAAAATATTGAATTATTAATTACTAGTCACTGCCAATTGAAATTAACATAATATTCTTTGTGATAGACCGCATACATGTATGTATGTTGTAGCTGGCCATGATGACGTTAATAGTTATTGTTGAACTTCACCACATGAGCCTTGTATTATTGTGTTATTGTCCTTCAATTATATGTTATTTTAGGAAAAGGTCAACCACTCTTGAAAATCAATTACAAAAATAGATATGTGTATCATCAGGTTGTGAATGCCATGATATACATTGTATACAATGTATATATGTATATATCAGGATTGAATTTATTTATCAGGACTGTTCTACTTATTACTTTTTCACTCCTATATACTTCCCCTCATTGATAGGATGAGGTGACGTCACAATTTCTTGAAGTGAACATTGGCGGGTGCTATACTAGTATTTACATGTATGGCCTCGTTATTTCGGAAGCTACAAACCGATTTTTAAGCTATACCAAAGATAATTGAGTTCAACAAATGGTATAAATCACTTGTCACACAGTTATTTTATCAATAGAAATTGCTATGTCATTTCATTGGACCATCCCTTTAATGTGGAAGTCCCCAAAAATCATAACTGCAAGATTATGTAAATCATCAGAAATGCCACCCTACTGTGAGAACAATTAAACCAACACCCATCCAAAAGCTTACATCAACGTATCACAATGATAGTTTTAGTTAAAACTCACCAGTTTTCACTGTTCTGTCTTATCTACAGACCAGCAACTTTTCCAAACATCTCATAAATAAAACACATGGCAATAAAAATTGTTTACCAAATCATGTAGAAAAAACGTGATGACATGGTAATTTCTGTCATTATACATGTTGTCAGAACTAAAAGCAATATTTGTTTTTTATGAATTCTTAACATATTGTACAAAGCCGGAAAAAAACACTGCACCTGTAGTACTTATATGTACATGTACTAATAAAAAAATATCACAGTTATCCAAAAAGTCTTTAAAAAACATGTTATCAAACCAGCCATGATTCAAACATGTATTATTTTAAACATAAATATGTGTGTAATACTTAAAGCTCCATCTCTCTGACTGACAGACTGTCCCTTGCCAAAATTTAGCTTCATTAAATGATTCGTATTGAGGAACAGTTGTTAGGATGACCTGTTTATCATGAGGTATGTAAGTAAAACTGGAAAGAAATGAATTTGTTTACTAGTTTACTTATTGATTTATTCATTAAGTAAGCCCCTACAGGACCGACATATCCCTCCCCAAACTAAAAACAAACAAAAAAATGATGACATTGGAGAACAACAAAAAACAGAAAAGGTTCTAAAAAATAACAGTCACTAACAGTACAAAAAATTACAATTCTAGTCACATCTGAACTCCATATGAATTATGAATGATGTTTTGACCAACAGTTCATTTATTCAGTTAAACTAATCTATTCGTTTCCATGGTGATGACTACTTGTCTGCATATCAAACCAATCAGCCTTATATACACTAACAAGACTCCAAGAAATGACGATTTATGTACCTGAGAGAAGTGCCTTGTCTACTTAAGATTCCTCTAGTTATCCCAGGTACATGCAGAAAATCAATAATTGATGGCCTATTCAGTCTACAGAGGACCATTATCTCCTTTACTACATACACATTACAAGTCTTAAATGTGGGCACTTCTTAATTGTGATTTCCATGTCTCAGGTTTAGACTGATTTCAAGGTGTACTTCATTATAAGTAGGAAAGAAGTTGATGTATTTTGGAGATGCCAACACTTTTATCATGGATTTCCCTGCAATATTATCGTATACTTAAAACGTGAGACTTTGATTGACATGTGCATTTGACCTTTGACCGCATCGTGTCATTTGTCTGTCAGGATGCTGTTCAAGAACTCTGGTATAACTAAGCTGAGATCATACTTTTTTTTGTGAGGGGGAGGAGGGGGGCACAAAGTTTTGCTGCATATTTAAAGGTACATGTACATATATTCGTAGTGTTCTACTTAGGAGGCATAGTCAGATTACTTGCTATTGGCGGAATTCAAACCTGGTATATGGAAATATTATAGGTATGTGTACATGCATGTCTAAACCAGATTGTCAAGGAAACCCCAATACTTGTATGCCTTTGTGTACTATCAACATCAGGATATTGAAGTACCAACATTTAACATTATAATAAAAATAGTTTAGTCCAAGAGTTTTGTTGAGGTTTTATATCATCTGGGTGAAAATGATTAATAAAATATGTAAACCGGCTTACTGCGCTTTTAAAGCAAAAAAAATTTGTGTCATCAACTTGCCGAAAATGTGTGTTAAGCTTCAGAATAATGTCATGATGAACATCATTTGTGTGAATACAAAAACAATCCGTCATCAACGCTTCAATATCTGACGCACAAACCTTCAATATTTTGACAGATGATGGAAAAAAATATAATTTTATGGTTTTGAGATTTATAACTTTGAGATCAAAATAAACAATCCATCCTATAGGATTAGGTAGATAGTGTAAAGTTGAATGTAAATGTAGTGTTGATTTTTGACGTGATTGATTGAGTATTCCAGAACTGTGTTTTTAGTATTCCGCTGAGTATACAGTACACAATGTACATGGTCAGATTTTATGAGATAACATAGAACATCTCTTTAGAAATCAAGGCATGAAAGTTGTAGTTTTCCATTTGTCATTAGCCAATACCGGATCGATAATATACAGCATGCACAGATCAGCAAGCGTCAAGAACTCAAGGTCATGATGTTCATTCGGTTGCAGCGACTCGTATCGTACAGTCGTGGATTTATGATTTCAGCTTTACAACAGTTTGGTTTCTGTGAGTTGTATCACATACATTGTAATATCAGCTCAAAAGCTCAGTGATGAGATCGAAAACGAGGAATTAGACAGTCCATTTCAGTTTTGGATTCCGTACAGTTAGCTTGTGAATTAGTGATGTGAACTCAACTGGATATATAGTTAAAAGTCATTTGTTGCATCAACCTGTCTACAGAGATTGTCAGGTATTACCATCTCTTCTGTCATCGTTACGGTTACGGTAGCTTTTCCAACTGAACTGACTGCGTTAAACTGGATTCTGGAATTCATGCAAAACTGTAAGCCTGAGTGTCACAACTCAGTTTAAACTGAATCATGCAAATTCTTCTGCAAAGAATAATATATTGGAAGTTCATGTGCAAGTGGAAACTGTTCATGTTGTTATTCTGTTGATTAACAAGCATTCATCAAACGCAACTCGCCATCATTTCCTTCCAGTCATTTCAAATTATGCTGTGGAGATTTATATGTGTAATGTTTGAATTCCTGGGAAATTATGTGTTTTAAGAACTACGCATACATACTTGTAGATGCTCAAGTTGTCTTCCTACATTTTGGATCAGCACACAACACATAGCGGTTGTAATCTAGAGATTTCAGGACAAATCGAAACCCTGTGACATCATTCCATACCACAACAAACCTGTACTTTTTGTTCATCGCCGTCACATTTGAGGTCATCACCCTGTTTCTTAACTTCCAAGTTTACCGTACACTTGTACAGCGTATACAGCTATGATTTGGGAAGTGATGACAACAGTTTATAAGATAACACAGGAACCGTTTTGACTTTCCCAAGCTTTACATTGAATGTATTCAAACGTGACGTCTCAATGAAACTTGGTGGCAGAACTCTTCAGACAAGAACATTGCATTTAATGACCCTTAATCACATGTATACAACTGTGTATGTTTGGAAACTTTAGTGTAACAACGAAACTGGAAGTGGTCTCAAAATCATTAGAAATATTGAAAGATACCATAGACCATGTTCCGCCATAGAGTCCGATTTCGGAGAGATTTCCAAAACATTGAATTGCCTTCATCTTTTTGGAATAGCAGTGACAACGACTTCACCTACAGCAAGGGTAAGATAATAAGATAAAATTTGAAATAAGATTTTTTTTTTCTTCAAATGTTAGAGATTAGTTTTATGATTCAAATTGACATTTCCAATAATTCATATTCTAACATAATACAACAAGTAAGTGTGCCATTTATTTCAATATTCAGAATAATTTATTGTAAGATTCAATTTGACATTTCCTATCAATCATATGTTGCAATGTTCTTGCCAAGGGCAGTTAAGTACATACAGGTCATTCCATTGAATCTCAGTTTTCCCTGTCATTTTACGGATTTCCGTACCAAAATAATGATATCTACATGTAAATACATGTATTGCTCATTTCATGTTTGTGTTCATTATCTCGTATTTGAAACAACCACACAGAACCAATAACAAAACTGCGCATGCTACACTTTAAGATAGCAAGATTGAATGAATACAGTTTTTTGCAACATTACATGTATGTCTAAATGCAATGAGTTATTGTAATGTGCCACCATGCAGACATCAAAACATTTGTACCTACAATTTGTATGTGTCTGTGTCTAGCTGCAGTACATGTTTTATTTCATTTAGACAATATGTAGCAAGAATTTGCAATCTGCCATCTTAAAGAGTTGAATGTGCAGTTTCTTATTGGTTTCTACCTTTGGTTGTATCAAACAGAGTCAGTGAACACTAACATGAAACAGGTTGTATAATTATACATGTAAGCTGATTTGTCATACATGTATTTCCCCCTTCTCTGTTATCACTATCAGGCTTCTAGTTGTGAAGTCAGAAGTGCTTGTTGTTGTTATCCAAACGAACTGTGTTTTCACAGATCAAAGAACACACATGTACAATGTAGTGGCTTCCTCATCTTTGCTATAATTGCATTCAAGTTACAAGCTATTTGTATAGGAATCCTGCGGTTTATTTACAGTAAGGCAGCATTACATGACAGGCAGACTGATGAAGTATTTCCTGCAAGGCTTACACGTATATTTGTATGATTTCAATGATGACATTTCCTTCCCTATGTCCCCATGAATGACTACAAAATCATTGCAAGTCACTAATACAGCTATAGATTACACCTTCCGGGTATAAGACTGCTCTACTTCTCTGTCATCAAATTGAAAAGAACACTTAACATTATGATTACGTGCCTACAGGTATAATAACGTATACATTGTATATCGAACCAGGAAATAACAGACTTTCGTACCTGTCTACTCTAGACAGGTACGAAAGTCTGTTATAAGACTGCTCTACTTCTCTGTCATCAAATTGAAAAGAACACTTAACATTATGATTACGTGCCTACAGGTATAATAACGTATACATTGTATATCGAACCAGGAAATAACAGACTTTCGTACCTGTCTACTCTCTAGTTTTTTGAAAGAAGAAATCAAAATTTATGTTTTGTATGGCAATGCTTAAAGATTATTAAACATAGCTAAGAAAATGTCATTAATTATTGTCAAGATGAAACTTTGTATAAGCTTACTGTAAGACAATACACCAAAGGAATGAACTCTATCTTATATTTTGAAAATAACGAAATTGAACAAAACTAGAGGTACTAATTCAACATATGATAACATTTGCATCTTATTAACTTGAGATAAACTGATAAATGTAAGATGATGTACTGTGAATCACATTATGATAATTTAGTGCGTCATTTTAAAATGTGACCAGACATTGACAATTATGATTATTTTTGTAGAAACATATTTTAATATACGGACATGATGATCATGCTTATCGTCACTTTTATAGTGAAAAAGACATGCATGTCGGCCATATTGTGTGTGTGTTTGTAGAGAGGAGAGGGGTGATGGGGGTTATGTACTGGTACATTGTACAATGTATTCACATTGTAATAACAATGTATTCGGCAAACAGTAGGTTTAATAGACATAAGTACCGCTGTATTAATAATACACATCAACATCCTTGCTGGTCTTATTCTACATTTTCCATATTTTCACATATGTACATATACTTAATTTTAAAAGTGGCCATATTGATGAGGATTGGGTATTTATTTTGGATTTTTTTATTTATAAAACTGTTTTATCATGGCATCCTACTTGAAAAATCAATGTGAAACAATTATACAGTATGCAAAGTCCTTGTGTATAACTCAATAAATTACAAAATATTAATATATGTATACAATTTGTGTTGCTGTACATACAATACAGCTTTTTATACATTTTTATATGGTGTGTACCTTTTTGCAATTTATTGAGTTACAAACACAGACTTTTGTCAATGTTGTTTCACATTGATTTTTCAAGTAGGATTCAAACCACAATAAAATTGTGACTCATAGTGACAAGGACCTCTTAGACCACTTGTATTTTCCTCTGTTTAATTTGAAAAATATTGGGAATGATATCTCATTATGTTTGTGTAAAAATATGTTTATGGGTCCATTTTTAATTCATTGTCAAAACAATTTGCATGTGTCACTTTGTTGTAATTTTATCGTGAATACATGTGTTAGTGTATACAATGTACCTTATATGGTCATGCATGACCGCATGCTTACATCACACATGTATATTGAGATGTATATGTATGTCATGCAAAACAACCGATTCTGCATTTGCATATTATCAGATGTAATATTCAGCAAAGAAAATTGGTGAATGTGATGCTATCAAGTGTAAAAAATTTTACCATAAGATAAAGGGGAATTACATGTAATGTAAATGTTGAATTACGTGTTCTTATACCGGAATTCAAGAATGTAGTCATCACGTTGAGTGAATATTGAATGTAAACTACAGTGTTCCTACACAGAGTGGTAAAAAACCGTGAACAGTTCATATACCACATAAATTATAATATCTTGAAATTTGAATCAAATTGTCTACTTTGAAAATTTCATTTGTAACATTACTAAAATGTACATGTAACTGTAAGTTCATACATGTACATGTACTATAGTGGCATTCAAGGTTGCGGCTTTAAGATTGATACAAACTATATTGTTATGACATGATGTAGTTTGGATGCCGACATGATTTCTAACTTACGTGGAGGTGTAAATTATAATAATACTGTATAGGAACTAGACTGTGACATGTTGGTAGTATAGACTATTGCATGAAAGAGGGTTGAATTATACTCTCAGTAAGGTGGCATTTCTGATAGCTAGTTTATCTCAAGTGGCCACACACTCTATCTTGATTACAGGGTGCATTATATGTACATGTAAACTGCACAATAGAGGCACCACCACCCACTAGTGTAACCTACAACATCCAAGGTATATGGAGTGTCATGTACATGTACTATATGTATACATTACTAGGGTAGTCAAGGTATCCTTCAAAATCATATTCCATACTTTCTACTTTGGAGTAGTCTGGATGCCAACATAGTGTGAGTGGAGATGTAAATAGTAACGATACTGTATAGGAACTAGACTAACTATGGAGATGAAGGTAAAATTGAAAATTCAAGTGGCAGGAGAACCCATGTATAATTTCATGAATAAATTGTTAAATTTTGCAGTTACAACATGCAGTACAACAAATTCATTTTCCTTTATCTGCCCCGCAAACAAGCATCACTGTATATTTATTAAAGGCTCACTGCAGTGGCAAATTAATCTCAATTGTTATTTTCTATAAAATCAATCAAATGATGGCATTTTGATAAACAATGCTCCCTCTTCGTTTGCTTAGTTTAAAAAGCTGGTTAATATTTTTACCACCCAGAGCACAAACATGAGGGGTGTTGGGTGTTTTATAAATAAAACCAGTCCTATAAGCCCACTAGACATCAATCTATAATAAATCATTCTACAGTCTGTGTCATCACCTATAATAAACACAATCTGACCTGCATTGTTTGGGTCACATACATGTAAACATTATCTGCTTGAGGGCCAGTGCTTACAATTTTTAGACAGTCTGGTGCTCTCTATCATTAAACATATTAAAGATGCACAACATGTACATGTAGCTGTATCTGGAACTTTTTTCTTAGACATATTGACTTACTCGTATTTTCATACACCATGAACAGTATTGAATCACCTGTGGCTTTAAAACGTATTTTGCTGCTGTCCACATACAGTGGTATAATAAGTCCAATCAAATTGATTTTCAAAACCATTGCCCCTAATTAACATGATGTTTTCAACCTGTTACTGTACAACAACATATGGATCAAATCAACCTCTTATACCAAGTATTGTACAATTATGTAGAGGATGTAATATTGGTAAATTAACACTTTTCAGTGAAACTAATGTTAGTTGTTTGATCGAAAAACTAATACCCCAGTTGTTACAGCAAGCACAGTTTTAAGAAGTCTGTATCACACACACATATCATACACAGTCTGGGATTTAGTCCACACACAGTATTGATGTCAAATTGTTTTGAAAAAATAACACCCCAGTTATAGCTAGCACAGTTTTAAGACATTTGTATCGTACACTACATAGGATTTAGTTCACGCAGTACATGTAGTTGTCAAACTGTTTTGATATTTTCTACAGGTACATGTATGTACTTCATGATTATTAATATACAATAGAATCATAAATTATGATATGACACTGGTATGACATCATCCTTTAGATTTATTATTATCACAGTATCTAGTACAATGTATGCATGGGTGTGACACACATAGATATAGTGTATCAATGCAAAGATATGTTTTTAGTAGTAAAAACAACAGACAAAGTGCTCAGTTTTGAACATAACCTTCCCAGTTTATTTGAGCACATTTCAGCATCCCATCTCTGCAGATTGTAATTCCATGGGTTCATTCTCTTGTTGTCTTCAATTGTAATTTGGTATAATCAGGACTTTAAGAAAACATTGGCAAAATTCCACCAATCCAAATATGAGGCAAGGTAAAACAGTGATTCAGTAAAAATTGAGAAACCTTGAATATTGATATATGAATCTTGAAATTTGTAATATGATCTTAAATTTCGTAGATTTTATATTTTTTCATGATATAATTACTTTCAAAAAATATGTACAAAATTGTACATATGTTATAATGTAGCACAGGTGATATGTCTGTATGAATTACCAGGACATATTACATGTCTTATACATATAATGTAGAGACGCACATATAGATTACAAATGTATGTGATGTTTATATATACAGTGTACAATTTAATATATCAGTAACCTTGTATTTATGCACATTGAATCAATAAATCCATAATCCAGCCACCATTTCTAGCATTATATTAGTAACAACATCAGTTCTTTGATACATGTATCGGTTGATGTTTTCAATACATTTAATACATTTTATTTAAATTAAGTTAATGCTAAACTACATAATTATTGAACAAACAAACAAACAAAATTCAAATGCCATTTTCTTAAAGTAATCATGCAGTGTCATTTGGTAAATAAAAGAACTGGGTAATATAATAATGATTCCATACTTCATAAAACGGCCAGAGTGAACTATTTTAGACTGTGGTACTTAATTCTGAATCATATTCCGTATTCTGATATTTTGATTCTAAGTTACAAAGTAAATACTAACGGTATTCTGTGAGCAAAAATTGTCTTTATAATGTGCATATTAGATTACATTAGATTAGTTCAGTAAGACAATATTCTCGAAAGCCAGAGCACATATTTCCATATTTCTGTTGAAGCATTAAAATATGAATACCTCTTGTATATGTGTGTGTTTGTGCGTGTGTGTGCGCACGTGCATGTATGTATGTATGTATGTATGTATGTATGTATGTATGTGTATGTGTATGTGTGTATGTATGTATGCATGTACATTTGTATGTATGTGTGTATGTGTGTGCGTGTGTATGTATGTATGTATGAATGTATGTATGTATGTATGTATGTATGTATGTATGTATGTATGTGTGTGTGTGTGTGTATGTATATGTATGTGTGTGTGTGTATGTGTATGTATATGTGTGTGTGTGTGTATGTATATGTATGTGTGTGTGTGTGTGTGTATGTATATGTATGTGTGTGTGTGTGTGGTTTACAATATTGGTAAGTCAACAAAATCAACAGAATGGAATATACAAAGTTGAATTACTTTGATAACCCAAGGTCAGACTTATGTCAGTGATTCAAGATAGTGGCAGCTAAGGATTAGGAAAAATGTGTAAATACTAGAAATGAGAAAGAAAAAAAGTGAAAATATGGAGGCAAACAAACTAATAATGAGCCCTAAGTTTGCTGTTTTGAAATTTGAAATTTGTAGTGTGACCAGCATAATTATTCCAATAACTTCAAATATCAAAACTTTAATATGTTTCAAATACACCCATGACTTAGAAACTTTCACCTAAAATTTTAAAAGTCTGGTGAAGTAAACATGTTTATTGAAGGTACACTTGCAATGCCAGCGATGTGAAGGATGTCAGTTATTACCATATACTAGCCCATCAAGTTTACACAAATACTGTGTGACAGGTGCATATGTTTTGATAGAAATCACTCATGACATTGTCAGCTGTCCTCGGACGACATCACACTATTATTTCACTGGAAATCTACGGGAGTCTATTTAATTGTCAAATTTGACAGTAATGCCATCAATAATGTGTTAAATATGGCAAATTACACCTCTATTAATATACCCTTCCTGAATCGTATGTAAGGCGATCAAAAAATAGAGATTCATTAATTTCCATTATTAGATAGTCTGTGAGAATACCTGTAATTTGATAGGATTTCTATAGATAGTGATTTGACCTTGACCTGAGGTGACGTTATGGATCACTGTGTAACATACATTCCAATATGCTATGAATGTATGCAATTTATGATGTCTACAGTAATAAACAACAAGTAAGGTGTCGGTCGACACGTTGAGGGCAGTAGACTGTGAAAAAAGTCTCGTTGACATTGCTTTACTGGTGTGTACATGCATGCAGACAAGTAAGAAATTTTCTTACTTTTCATTGGTGTATACACATAAAAGTGGCTTGCAAGGTATATTATAGAAGTATACTACTTATCACACTATGAAAATGGTAATTTTGATAACACTTATTAACAGCAATTGATATTCATAATTCAACTTCCATGATAAAATGAATAGAAGTGAAAGTTGTTCCACCAGAAAGAGAAAATAATTTAACAAATATACAAAGTTTGAAACTTTAGAAGTAATAAAAAATAAAATAAAATGGTTTATGTACAAAAGAAGACACTAAAGATATTATTATTGTACATTAAAAATGTGTCAATAAAATAGTTTCTTGATCAGATTACTGCTGCTGTTCTAAAACCTTGCATAAACACAAAGTCAAGTACAAAATGGTGTGTCTTATTATTTTGTTATTATTAAATTTTATTTAAACTCGATATACTTCTTGAGCCAAAGTGTTGAAATAAAAAACATTAAGAATAGAAGTAAAAAGTACATGAATTGATGAAACGAACACAAAGGGATGTGAAATTGGCAAAGCCAGAAGAACAAATATTCACAAAGTGAGTATTAGGTTTTACCCTGAAAATGTACATGGTAGTCTGGTCATGCTCAGGGGATTCATTGTAGCCTCCAGCAATGAATAGATATACATGTAGGTGAATATATGACTAAAATGGAACTAGAAAGTAAATTGTTATAAGAGTTGTGTTTCTGGAATGATATCCCCTTTAAATTAGATTCTTCAAATACCTCCACAGTAGAGTATGCCACGTGTGTCAGCTATGTGTTGCATGTTTGCAGTGTTCTGATCTATGTACGACTATAAATTTAGGAAAAATACATCAATGAGAAAGGACTTCATGACAGCAAAGCTTCAACACCTCTGTTATTAACTGCATGGTGTGCTTTAGGTGGTTTAGTATACATGTATAGTCTATCACATTCTGTGCTTTGTGGGGAAGTAATTCAGTCACCCTAGTTCTAGTAGGGGCACTCAAGTGGCCGTTCCCAGTTATCAAATATATCAAGTAGGCCAGAGTGAGGAGATTGTCACAAACTCTTCACAACTTCAAAGGGATTTGCGAGAAGTTGGGTGACAGAAGTGACTCACCCTTAAAAAGTGCAGAAAAGGTTGAAGTAGGGATATCGTTGGTTGGAGATCTCCACGCACACTGAAAGAGATACAAATGTACAACATGTACTATAGGTTGGAGGGAGGAGAAAGTATTTTCTGACTGTCGGAGCTTAGATAGTTTCAGAGGTATGAAATTGATAGATTTTGATCTCCACAAAGACACAGTGCTTAGGGCTAGAGTAGAAAGATTGTTGCAACTTTTCACTAACTGTAAACTACTTTTTAAGGAGATAAAACACAGAAGTACAAATAACATACTCAACAACTCAAATGCATGGTTGCATGCTGTCCTTTTCTGAGTGTGAGGAAACAGATGTAATTCGCCACAAAAGTATAAAGCGGCAAAGTGAAAGGATTGAGTATATCACAAACAACACAGAATAGCTATAGGCATAAATGGAAAGACTTGGAGAGATCAATGGTTGACACTAATTGCAGTGACCATGCTACTTTAAATGGGCGTTACCATACAGATATGTAGTACATTGAAACAGTTGGACAGTGAAATATAGTCACTTTGGAATAGTCAATTTTAAACAATTGTGATATTTGAGTGAAACAGTTCTTCTCATACTAAGAAGTACCAGGTATGTTATGGGCTCCCAAAATTGGCAAAGTGCAGGTGAAAGTGCTTGATCAAGCACTTTGTGGAAAATGGCAAACTGAGTGTGAAACTGCGCCGCAATAAAGCACTTTGTGGAAAATGACAAACTGAGTGTGAAACTGTGCAATAGAGAACTTTCTGGAAAATGACAAACTGAAAGTTAAACTGTTTGTGGAAGTGCTCAATTGAGCCCCTTTTGGAAAATGGCAACATGCTCGATCGTTTACAAATATATCTCAATCTAGTACAAGTTTTGTGCGTCTGAAAAAAACAAGTACAGATAGAGTAGAGATGGGTTGAGTCTACAAAAATGTGTCTACAGTTATAAACCAACTATTTCATGATTATTGTTTGTGATATATGAATCAAACTCTTCTGTTGTTCTACGAAGAAATATAGTGCAAGATTAGTAATTTAATATCTCAACATTTTATTCTCCTTCCATTGTCACCACTAGAGGGCGCTGTTCAGTGAACTTCTCCCTGGGGCATAATATTGATATCAAACAATATTTATCAAGATAATACCGCCATGTGTAGGAATTTACAATGATCTAAGTGTGAATTTCTTTTTATATATTTTTACAGGAAGCAAATCTAAAAAAGACAAAGAATCTAAAAGAGACAAAGAGTCAAGGAAAGATAAGGAATCGAGGAAAGATAAGGAATCAAGGAAAGACAAGGAATCAAGGGAAAGGAAAGGAAAGGTTCTCAAGAAAGAAAACAAGGACATTGAAGTACTGTCAAAGATAGAAGTTGAAAAACCAGAATTGGAGAAGGAATTGATTAAGGAGTCCAAAAAAGAGTTGAAGAAAGAAACTAAGAAAGAACAGAAGAAAGAAACCAAGAAGGAGTCTAAGAGAGATTCCAAGAAAGATTCTAAGAAGGTGCTATGTACCAAATGTAACAAACCATGTACTGGGGAAGTCTTGAGAGTCCAGGATCAACATTTTCATGTGAAATGTTTCTTCTGTAAAGGTGAGTGTTTTGACCATATTTTGACCTCCAAGCAGCCGTGTATATTTTTCATTTAAAAATATGACTGCTGCCTTACATGTATCATTTGATGTATAACATTTGATGTGGTGTATCATGTATACAGCTACATGTACACAAGTTTGTTTATCTGTAGTTGGTGAAATATTGTTCAGGGTATATGGTATTAAGTTTGTTAATGGGAGGGGAACTCCTCATATTTGCAATTTCAGGTGAGGGTATATAGCCCAATTACATGTAGTTCAAATCATTATCCCCTATACAATCCAGAACAGACCCATTGTTAGGGATTTCCAGTCATACATATCTGGTCAGTTACCTTCTCTGGTCAGTTAACTTCATTCTGATTTTGTGAAGGTATTTCTAAAGCATGAATAAAGCATGAAGACATTTCCCATGTTATCAATCCCACGATTAGGGAATTTTCAGATAAAAAGTTGGCCCATGTGTATTTACGGTTTTTTGTGTGAAAAAGTGACACATCAACCTGTATACCTTACTGTGGGAGAACCCCCCCTCACCCCAACCCCCACCCTTCCTGGGGTGTTATGGAAGGACATCAGCTAAAAGTGTGCAATGTTCTTTGCTGTTTAACTTCAGTACATTGAAGTCAGTCATCATAGTCTGAAGCACAGACAAATTGAACTGTCAATGTGCAATGGTGACAGACAATAAATAATACAGACAATAAGGTCTAACTCTCTCTTCCAATGAATAGCTCGTTTCAGATGAATTACAATTCTCTAGCTGTGTGAGGTACAGTGTTTGTTAACCTAAGTATAGCATAAGAATCATGCCTTTATCATTTATGAGGTCATCAGGATTGAGACAATTTGAAGTACAACTGTATGCTGCAGTTTATAAATTCCTCTAAATATAACATCTCACAGAGACCACACAAATTTTACTACATTATGCTGCAATCATCCTCAGTACAGTGATATGCCTTAGCCTGTGATTATACCCTCTAGCTGTTGCAAAAAAAAATTTCAGCCACTAAAATTATTCCAAAAAATTATAATATAGTAAAGCTTTTATTTTGTGAATGTGTACTAAGGCAAAATTTATTATATTTCTTTAATGTACAGCACACATAACACTGTTAGCAATGATGACTGTCTAGCAATGAAAGTTTTGACTTTCACTGTCTGATAATACGAGATAATGATGTGTTCATTGCAGTGTCGAGATAATTTACGAGGATGTTACTTTTCAAGGCAGAGTGGTTTACTGGAAGTGAAGTGGAAATGATATATATATATGATTGCCTGTGGTTAACTTGTAAATTTAAACAGTCATAATTTCCCTCCCGTTAACAGATTTTAGCAATTACTTACATATCTGTCAGTGAAAAAAATAACCTCACGAATTACGAACTGACAGAAGTTAGGTCTAAATCACTTGAATTTAAGAACCTGTCTGGTGCCCATCCTTAAAAGATATTATCAACAAACTGGACTATTCCATACTTTTGTGGGGATGTCAAGGATAACTACTGGAAGGGTTTGGCCTCAAGTGTCATATGTACAAAGGATTGTTTGTTGTATTGTCCTAGCTATATTGTCAGAGGGGGATGCAGGCCAGAGAGTTTTAACCAACTCGTCAATTTCACTGGTATTTCACAGGTGTAAATCTTTGTTAATATCCCTCCAAGTGAGTCGATGTGCCCCATTAGACACTGAAATATCCATCTATCATTTCTTCCCAATACATTCTTGGTGCTATTATATCCTCATTTGATGACATAATAAGCCCCACATGGTGAATGCACCCAATATATACACTCAGGTATTTATGTATCAGGGCTGATAAGGATACTGGTAGATACATAACTTTTGACTAGCATTGTGAGGCTATAGCCCTATAGCCAGGACAAGTCTATCCTACTGTCTCTGTCAAGGTTTCTGTATATATTGTCAAGATGAGGTTCTTCTGCCTGATTGGGAGGTGTAAGTATTTACTAAGTATTTACTTTATGTAAGATTTAGTATCACTAGATTACCACCACATACATGTATATGATTGTATAGATGTAAAGTTTAAGTATAGTTCACCATATGAGTACATGTACATACCACTCCCAGTTGTGGAAACCCTTATCCCACAATACTGGAAACCTGTTCCAAACCAAAGGAACACAACTGCTGAGTTTAAACAAAACTCCCCATTTTGTTTGTCAAACTCTGCTTTTGGATATGTTTGTTTTGTAGAACCTGATTTTTTGCAATGTTTACAAAACAGTGGACACTCTTTGAACGCCTGGCTAGTGTTTCTACTGACTTCAAAGTCATGCAAAATCTTTCCTTCTACTTTCTTTCAAAGTCGTTGACCTGAAAACTGTAGAAGTATGTGATGTGTCATTATCGGAAGACAACCATCATGTATTTCTTCTGTCTGTCTTGCCAAAGAAAAGGGAAAACAGTAAACTCAAAGTCTGCCATGATTTAGCATACCACTGTATGTATGTGTATAAAACTGTATATTACATATTTACATATATCTTTATGTGCATACACAGTGTTTTTGTGAGGGGCTGGGAACCAAGGTAACAGAAATGGGGAATGGCATAATTTCCCATACAATATACCATAAATTTGGTGAGGAACCCCAGTAATTTGAAATAACTAGGGAACTCAGGTACCGTAGATTTTACCTACTTATCACCCTTTAAAAAAACACAGGTAGGTTCCCTGGTGAAATAACTACTATGGAACTTGTAGATTTTACCTACATATCACCCTTAAGAAAAAGATTGGTAGGGAACTCTGATAATATAACTGTGGAACACAGGTAGATTTTACCTACTTACTACCTTAACAAAAACACTGATAATATCACATAGTTATACATCATGATGACCTAGTCCTTGATAGATGTGTCTTTGATAGCTTAGCAAGGAGTCATTATTGACTTAACTGTGTTTTCATTGGATTAAAATAAAGTCATTATGTAAGTTTATTGACTTTATCTGTACACAGTAAACTTGACTCTATGGGATTAAGAAAATACATAAACAAAGCAGGGTAGGTGTGTTACTACTGTATGCATTGCTCCTTATTCAAAAGATCTGGGGGGGGGGACAGGAGACAAAACCACTTCCTTAATATATATATAAAGTCTGTGAATTTGTGATCTGCAACCATACAATTGAGTTTTAAGCCACACTGATGTAGTGGACATGTTTTATTCAGAATGTAATATTATTCTATATTACAATTAATTGTGTTTATATTCATAACACTGTAACTAGAATTTACCATACTTTTTGAATGTGTGAAAATGGCTTCTAAGTTCTAGTAGCAAGCATGTCAATGTACAAGGCTCTTTCATCACTTTGGAATATAATTTACATATTCAAATGAGTACAGTATGGGAGTGGATTTTGAAATCATTCTCACCAACCAGAGCTGATATTACTGCCACGACACTGCGAAATATTAAGCTCTGGTTACATGCGATGGACAAAGCATTATTTTAGATTCAAATATTCATGAGTATAATGACATTATGAAGATTCAACCAATTATGACCTAGACTCACTCACAGTCCTCGGGAGCATCACTATTAGCTGTTTTGAATGCACTGATATCTACATTGTACCACATATCTGTACTAGAATATCCTTGTACTGTGGGCCCTCATCGACTACATAGGGCTAATCATTTCTTGATGTGTTACTGCGATGCCCCAAGGCATCGCAATAACATGGAGCATTGCAGTAACACACCAACAAATGATTAGCCCTATGTGATGTAGTTGATTAGGGCCAACAGTACAAGGATATTATGCAGTAGATATTGGTACATACAAAACAGCCCTGCGATGCTCCAAGGACTATGAGAGAGTCTATCTACAACCTACTGTTTCAAAACGTACATGGTATAGTCTATAGCATGTCGTCCATGTGTCTAACACTGATCATCAACTACTTAGTTCACTGTGATCAACAGTGCATCTTGGACGGTGCTGTAAAAGAGGCTGTGCTTTACGACAATGCAGAATATAGTAGTTGATGATTGCTAGTAGTAATAGTACTGGGTACATGTATAGTGTGGCATGGTATCCAAGGATTTGCATATAAACTATTGCTTGTGACAGTACTTATCTGTTCATTGATAATTGTACAGAGATATTCATATCCAATGTTTGCATGTTAAATTCCTCAAAATTTTCATCACAACTGCATAATGTTGAACAGCGCCACCTATTGGCAGGAGTAAATCTGCAATGACTTAAAATTATGTAAATTGTTAGTGAAATACCTGTAATGTGATATTTCTATGTCTGCTCTGTGAGAAAGAACTTTTCACAAAAATATAGACAAAAACTATAAACAACAGCTTTTAGTTCAATGAAGAAATTGTATTAAAAATTATTTAGCAGGGACTGTTCTACAATTTATATAAATGATGTAGTTTTCAGTAATGAAAATTTCTCTTCACATATCAAAAGATTACTTGGAGGTAAATCCCAACTTTTTGCCAAAAATAGCCCATTGTAGTACACCCCTGATGAACAATTCGTCTCACAGCAATGAAGAATATAATTGGTCTGTGGTATTACAACAGTGGTTTGGGTAGTGTGGGAACTATTAGCATCAACCTACATGTGTACTTATCCATCTGTAAAAAAACCACTGGTTTATAAGATTTCTAAATATCAACAATAGAGGGCATTGTCTAGGGTTCAAGCTGTGTGACTAATTGCAGTAGGTAGTTAGAAAATTAATTTATTAGTTTGTGGTTTTGTGGTAATCACTCAAGTGCACTATCTTGAATAGTCTGGTACATGTCTTGCTGCCAGCTATCTTGTCAATGACATTTGTGTATATCATGCTCCATAGAGCAGAACGTGAATGATATGTCGAAGATGTTTCAGATGTTATTATTAACAAGAAAATGATGATAGATAGATAGATAGCTAGATAGATAGATAGATAGATAGCTAGATAGATAGATAGATAGATAGATAGATAGATAGATAGATAGATAGATAGATAGAGTCTGGATAAACAAATCACTACAGAAATATGTTTTGGTTGAAGCTTACATCAGGTTTATCTTGGACATATATAAACCTACAAAATAATGTAAATCGGAGCAATAATGTAGTTTGACCCTTGACCTGTAAACAAACAAACAAACATTACTCCTCTGTTTGGTAACTGTACCTTTAATGTAGGCATTTGTTATCAGTTCACATTTCATCCAATTCTGTCATGTGATGCTTTAATAGTGATGTTTAGTAATATCGTTTTGGTTTCGAAAAATTAGATTTTCCTCGTCTTTGTCTGGAAATGAGCCAGACATTGCAGCTATCATTTTACAAATAAATTCTAGAAAGTGACAGGAAGGATAAACATCATCAGTCATGGTATGGTGACACAAATTTTCAGAATAATAAATTGAAAAAAAAATTAAGTTATCTTTGTTTTACCATTCCCAGTCCTGTTAAATTACGCAAAAAAATTGTTAGTCACAATGTTCTTGGTCAGGCATGTACAAATTTATTATGAATAAGTGTGACTACATGTATGAGTTTGAACATGAAGGAAATGGCAAAATTCCAATTTTCTGGTTCCAAGATACATTATATGCCGCTATGTTGCTTATGATGTTACACTTAAAATAATGTTTTCATAGTGAAATGATGCAAAAACACGCTGAGTGCTTTTAATTGTAAGCAATTTTATAGAATAAAGACAAAATACCGTCAATGATAGAGAAGGATTTTACTGGTAAACCCAGGGTACGGTCAAATGACAACCATGCATCCTTCTGAGTAGTACATGCAAACACCCCCCCCCCCCCCCCACCCCCCATATAGAATACATGGCACTGTATAGAGAGGCATGCTGCCGTACGTCTTGAAACTGGCAACAGGTCTATTGTTAATAACCATGAATATTATGCCAGCATTAGGGTTATGTGCAAATAGTGATAACTCCTGTTTGTCAACACAATACCCTGAATAGATATAACAGCAAACAACTAAGGTTTCAAAAATTATTTAAAACTAGTTATTTTTTCCTGATAAAATTCTTTTTATTTCCCATTTCAATTTTGATTTATCAACTGCTTAATTTGTTGATCAAGTAGATTACATTTGGGTTTCAGGCAGAATTTTGATGCCTTGACACACTTTCCATAGTTGAAACTGATGTGTCATTACAAGAAATATACATAATGAAAATTTTAATTGTGTAAATAAAAAACAGAAAGTTAACACATATGGTATTTATGAATTGATCAAATTTGAAACCATTCTGCAAATACTTGGTTAAACAATATAAATTTTAACTGTGTAAACTCAAAAAATAGAAAGTGATTGTGTTTTTATAAATGGCTTGAGTTTTATTTATCTACTTTTATACTGTAACTGGTCTCCAAATATAACAAAAGAATTTGAAACTGCATGTAGGCTGTGACATGATGTTTACGTTGTAATCCATACAGCTTAAATGATTATGAAAAAAAACTGAAGCACCATACACTGGGTTGAAAGGTCATTTATTGTTAAAAATAGAGTTCAGAGGTCATGAAAATAATAGGATATAATGAAGCAATTAAATGTCATTGACTGCATCTCTAGTGTTATGTAATTAACACATGTTTCCGTTAATAACACGAAAAATGAAATTTATGGATATTTTTAAAATATTGGTGTAAAAACTGGATTGAAAAGTCAAGTATGTTATGATTATTCATTTGCTTTGATGTAAAGATTATCAGGGTGATGGAATTATGTAAAAAAAAATATGAAAATCATAAATTTTGGATTATAGGAATAGATGAGGATATGTTTACAATTTTGCATATTGTTATTATTATGATGTGGCTAGGCAGCATTTAACCCTGGTTACCTCTGCTGACATGGAATCTGCCCATGATTCATGCTACAACTGTGCACACATACCAGTACGTAGATAGTGTACCACATATATTTATATTAACCTATAACCTGCCAAGTAAAGTGATAGCATGGGTGGAGGGAGTTTCATTCTGCTTACGTAGAGAGAGAGAGAGAGAGATCGGGAAGAATCAATCTCAGTGCAGCAGCCGCTAGATGAGAAGTTACTTACGCTGTGGATTTGTTAGGAAAATATCGCTATTTTGTGTACGGAATAATTGTCCTGGAGGAAAGTGGGTGATATGACCACACAACGTAAGCAATGTGTTGTTGTGCAAATTTCGGAGTAGATTCCAGTGGGAAAGTGAACAGACTGGTCGGAATGTGATAATAAGTGATCAAAAGTTGGCATACATGTTCATAGATGATTCCCATTCGTATTGATTCTGTACTGACTGAAGTGATGTGTCGCTATGACTTTATCAAAGCTGATGACAGTACCCCAAAATGATCATGATGAAGCCAGTGAAATTTGATGTGATAGTTGAAAGATTTGTGGCTTAATAGACCATAAAGTAATGTTTACAATATTTGTCCAAGTATCATATTACAAATGGGTCTGAAGTTGTCAAAATTTTTCAAGTCTAAATTTTGTCGTCCAGCTGTGTGTCGGATGTTGATGGTGAAACAGAAAATGGTGCATGATACTGATATATTTGTTTTCTCTTCATAATAATTTGATGTTTTATGGTATGAACAATTATTACTAATCAGTGCTCCATCAGTAGATATTGGTAAAAGTCCAGTGTATTCTGATTTTCAAAATAGTACCTGTAAGACTCAGTCACTCAAAATTTCACTCAAATTTTGTGTGGCACTCATGTCAGATGATTATAACACTCCCGTAATAAGGCAATTGTCCTTTCTCATTCTGAGGACAACAGCTGTTTCAGAATCCACAGCAAAGTCCGGTCAAATGTACTGTCAAATTAATTGTACTTTATTCTCTATTTTCTTTCAGTTTGTAAGTCTGCACTATCAAAATTAATCAGTCTTTATTCTCTCTTTTTCTTTCAGTTTGTAACACGACACTAGCCCATGGTGGATTCTTTGTCAAGGATGGCCAGTATTACTGTGCCAGTGACTACCAAGATCTGTTCGGTACTAAATGTAAGGCGTGTGGAGAGTTTGTGGAAGGTGAAGTTGTGACAGCTCTAGGCAATACATATCATCAACATTGCTTTGTCTGCTCTCAGTGTGGGTAAGTGAAAGTTATGAAATGTTACAAGAAAATTTGATGTGAGTTGAATTGTCATGAGTTGAAAACACATGAAATTGTACATACATGTATATGACAAATACTAACTATCATCAGCACATACTACACTCTATACATTTATAGACTGGATCTGCAAAGACTTTGGACATCTATCTACATTGTAGGCAGTTGGTAGTTTGTTTAGAACACACTTTTCTCTACAGTTCTTGCTTGGTATAATAATACAGATGGATGTGTGCTGGAAGTCAGGCTTGCTAAATGTAAGGATGGTGATTCGACTGATGTACAAAATTGGTAACAAATTTCTGTAGAGTTTAATATTATTTTGTTACCATTTTTGCTTGCCCTAGACTGACACAAAAACAGGCTTTACAAAAAATCTGTATACTTGGTGAATGCTGAGTATGACATCAGTATATGGTCATACACATACAGTAAACCTAGATATTTTCATTGCTAGAAAACTTTGCGATTTTAGAATCTTCAGCTAGTTTTCAAAGACTAATTTTTACTAATTACCAAACTGGTACAGAGTGTGTTCATGTACAAACAAAGGCATAATTTAGTCACTACTTATTTTTTGCATTTTTGTTGTCCAGCAAACTAAGTGAAATATAGTCTTAAATTTAGCCAAAATTTCTAGGATTACAGTACATAAAAGGCAATTCTTTACTAGCTACCCTGTCAGCCATCAATTGAATTTTTGTTATAATGACAAATATAAAAGGAGATACACTTTGTAAAGCCAGGAAGTTTCATTGAAAATTATTACAAATCGTCAGAACTCTGGTTAAATCTGCGCAATGGTGAAAAGACCGAACTTTGAACCTGTGTATTTAATGCCCTGTGGTACAAGTCAGAGGTTTATTCAACAGTTTTATACAATATAGGAAAGTTCTTGTATCAATTTACAGATGATTTATCTTATCAGAAAAAACACTGACTCTCGATTTCACAATAACACCCACAATGCATTGCGATGCACCCATAGTGTTAGTGATACAGTTATCACTTGAATGTAAACACCATCATTAAATTTCAGGTGAAAATTTGATTACTTGCAAAGATTTTATTTAACACAAATTGCTTATCAGGATGTATCATGTATTTGATTGTAGAATTTTACAAAAAATAAGCATACAATATGTTTTGTATATACAGTATGTCCTGAACTCTGGTCAAAGTGTTTATAAAGTTAAACTGGGACTGGAATTTGTCCCCTACATCTTACAGTCACCATATGAAACTCAATAGAATCAGATGAAACTCGCTGAAGTCAAAGAATGGCGAATCAGATTACTTTAATTTATGCCTTGCGTGTCAGTTATAATTAAGATTGAAAAAAGGATAAATGTTCCTGGCAATGACTAGTATGTATCAAATTCTTAGTTCTAAACCAGTAACTTTAATTCAATGTAATTGAAGGCATTCATCTGTATGTACATGTATGTATGTGTGTATGTATGTATGTATGTATGTATGTATGTATGTATGTATGTATGTATGTATGTATGTATGTATGTATGTACATATATGAATGTATGTATGTATATATGTATGTATGTATGTATGTATGTATGTATGTATGTATGTATTTATGTACGTACGTATGTATGTATGTATTTATGTATGTATGTATGTATGTATGTATGTATTTATGTACGTACGTACGTACGTACGTATGTACGTACGTATGGTAGGGAAACAAAACATGTATGATCCATTAGTTTCTGTATGGTAGGCAAGGATTACATGTATGTTCCAATAGTCTCTAGTGGGATGATATACCTGGTACATACATTGTTCATTTAATATTTAAATACAGAATATTTACTTTTAGTTTATTCAGACTGTTGAATAGAAGAAACAATACACAAATGTACACAAGCACAATATTGGATACATATTGCATTTCTTGTCTTTTGCCTCACTAATTTACTGTATCTGTATTGCTTATATTTGAAGTCTGATGTATGTTTCACTTCGTGTGTTCACTACATCACTTTGAAATTGACAACACTTTCACTGAAAGATTAGAAAATGACTTTGTGATTGATGGTTGGATATTGCTCAGTGTCATGACTACCACTGGAATGTGTGTGTTCACGTCACATTGTACACAGTCCTCCAGTGCTCACTGTCATAAAACCAGTAAATCTTAATTAACGATGCATACAAGCATATCTCCCTTAGAAGAGTGCTTAGACTAGACTTTGTACATACTTACCTTGGCCCTACATTGCATGATGACCAGTCCCTGAGTATTCAAGTTTTTCTGAACAACTATGTCTGCAAGGCCAAAAGAAAAATATCAGTGGTTCAATAACAACCCTATCAAATGTTTCCATGGTAATCGGAATCCCATCATGTTTTTGGCATTTTATGAAAAAGTTTGTAAGATGAACTCAAAACACAAACTTTTGTAAAATCATTTATGGAATAGTATGACATCATTGTAACCATGGTAACATTACCTGCTCCCTAGTAACTTTTCAGAATAACATTGTCACTTTTCTTCCATTAAACTTGAAAAGTAAAATTTTATGTCTATTTTTGATTGTCAAGAATATATTGAATGCGAACATTTATACCTACCTTCCAAAATCTGAACTTGTTTATAAGATAAGGCATGTTATTGGACCACATATTTATTTATTTGTTTGTTTAATATTTATTTATTTAATATGTATTTATTTAATTTTTTTTGTATGTTTAATATTATTTATGTAATATTTATTTATGATTTATTTATTTATCATTTTATGATTTATATTTGCTGTGAATTTTGATTAAACTTGAACTGTAGTAGAATTTATAGAGTACTAATCATTTATAAAACCTTCAACCACTTAATTATTAATACTGTCTCTCTGAACAAATTGTGTAATTTCAGATAATTCTACAGCATGTTGAATGTTTTACTTTAGAGCACTATTTGTGTGCTGCCTCTAGCAGTGACCAAGTCTGCATGTAGTACATGTAGTAGTATGCATGTTTGTTTTTCTTTGCAGTTTTTTTATTAATTTACAGTAAAATTCTTTGTGTGCCATAATAATGTGTTATTGTTGCATGCTGCTTTAATTATTTCCCCATGACAGGATGGCTTTCAAGTCTGGTGACAAAGTGGCTTACGATGGTTATAAATGTCTATGTATAAATTGTATTAAATGGTGCACCAAGTGTAGGTTGGTTACATGCATGTTTTTTTTCATTTCAAATGAGTTGACAAGACCTTGTAAAACGTGCCTCCTCCCTAAACCCAACATATACTGCAAAATATCTGACCTTTGAACCTAGTCCTTTAAGTTCAATTAATCTCCCATGATGCATTTTTTGACCCACTTCCTGTTGACAAGATCTTGTTGACAAGACAATGTAAACTCTCCTCCCTAAACCCCCAACATGTACTGTGAAATATGTGACCTTTGAACTTGAAGTAAGTCAATTAATCTCCCATAATGCATGTTGTCAATAAAAACTGTAAAATGTGATGGAATAAAATAATATCACATAACCATTAATCATGTAGGTAAATATCCAACTTCTACAACCAACAATGCTTCGCACTGAGTTTTCTCAATTTGTATTGGCTCTGTATGGATGCCATACATGTATCTTATCAGAAATCATGACCAATGCATAACAGATAATGTGGCTATTTAATTCTGCCCCAAAAATGTGAAACAATTGCATTCATGAGAGGAAATGTAGTTTATTTGAAATATTATTTTATTATATATTAATAGTACTGGCAGGTTATTTATTATTGTGACTAATGCAAACCAAAGAAGTAGTTAGTTGACTTATAAATCATTGAATCAAAAATATGTAAGAAATAATAAGTTTATTGTGATGTATATAAGAAAAATCTGTCCTTTACTGATCAGTGATACATTTGTTGTGTTTTGGGAACTTTTAGGAGACACTCTCAAAAAATCACAAAAAATATTCATGATTCCCAAGTGGTTATGACCTTCTGATAAATATTCATGAATATTCATTACTCATCTAATACACATTCATATCTGGTAAGCCCCTTGAGGCAGTGGTCAAAAGAGGCAAAGAAGAGTTTCAATTTGGTGTTTCTTGGCATTTGAGCAAAATTTACGTGGATGTGAAATCATGAAATGAAAGTCCAGAAGTTTATAAAAGTTCTTTTCCAGAGTGGCATTCGCCTGGAGACAAAATATCCTTGAAAATATTCTAGTTATATACTTAGCTTTGAGGACTTTTGATGTGATTAGAAGTCATGAGAATGCTTTGATTGATATAACAGACTTTGTAAAACATGTACCATGCATTATAAAACACAAAATGTCATCGTTCATTTATCCGATATAGCTGTTTTGAGTTTATAGTATGTCATGATTGATAAAACAGATTTCTCATTTACATGCATTTACCATTACTGGGCATTACCTAATATCATATCTTCATGTAATTTGTCACTAAATCCTTTTTTTTCTGCTTTTTTTTACCCCCATGTAGAACATATCCATGGCATATTGACCATGTTACATTCTCCACAGCGTAATATGAAATGTTGACATCTGTTTTTGCAATCCCATTCATGTGTTTAATATTAATCCGTACATGTTTGTGACTCTCATTTTGCTGCTAGGAGTCGCAACTTTTGTTAGCTGTAAATTCCAGTCCACTGGCGTAATGTTTCATTCCTACACTGCAATGGAATTTCACCTTTTGTATTAATTTCATAAATTCATATTTTTGCATCCCATAGCATTTCAATATCCCACTGACAGTCATTTCTTTTCCATTTCAGCTTAGGCCTAAAAAAAATTGTTTGGTTCCGGTTACTCAACCCCACCTAGTTTTTCACTGCCGACCCTAAACTTTTTTTTTTTACGTATTCAACAAAAAAATAATAAAATTGTGAAAATTGTAAAGTCTTGTCAGAAATAGTGGATGTGGAAACTGACATCAACTTAAAAGGACAATATAAAACTATTCTTCTGATCAGTAATGGGTGTACATCTGATGAGAAGAAACCAATAACACAGAGACCATATGGAAAACAATGGAAACCACAACTGCCTGAACTAAACACAAATAAAAAAAAAAAAATTGAATTTAAAAAATCTACCAACCCCACCTATTCTAAAATTGAGCATAATCGGAACCACACAATTTTATATTTTAGGCCTTAAAATGGTACTGATTCAATTGCTACGAAATCTCTCATTGTGTCATCTCCATTTTGTTTGTAGAGCCTCATCATGGAAGCTGATCATGTGACTTGTCAATCATTTACTAACTCATGAATATTCATGCATGTCATTTCAGTGCTAGGTTTGGAAACAAATTTTGACAATTGCTTTGGATTTGACATAAATTTGATACAGTTTGTTGAAAAACTTTGTGTTTGTTTGTTTGATTTGACAGGAAACCGTTCCCTCCAGGAAACAGAGTCACTTTCAACGGCCATGAAGTGTTGTGTGAAAATTGCTACACCCCTAAGAATAGAACAAAAAGTCCACCGCCTTCTGCACCAGGTATGTTAACATACATAATATATCCTTAAAGGGGCACAAGGTGAGTTTATACTGTGTTGGGGAGGCATTTATACAGTGTGTATTTAAAAGTCACTCGTATTCTACTTACTGAAGCATACTTTAACCATGACTTGCGATTGACTGAACTCAAACCTGGTGTTATGATATACCAAACGATCTGATGATGTACTTTATGTACGTATCACAAAATGTCGAGGAATTTATACTAGGCAATCAACTGTTCTAACAATACCAGAAAACAAATTTAGTATCATATTTTTCTTTATTCAGCCAGAAGTTCTCATGACCTACATGTAAGAGTTGTCACTACGAGTCTAGCAACTCGTAGTGGTGAAGGCCCCTTAGGTCTCTCATATTTTCCTTGGCTGAACAAAGAAAAATATTGGGAAATAACATATAAGTATACGAGAGAAACTGTAACCTCATGGATTAACAATATATCTCTAACCATAAATCAACGAGTACATTGTCAAAGTCAAAACTACAAATTGAGACCAAGCAAAACAGTTAATTGAGTCAGGCAAGCAACTAAAATATGCTTATAGAGGTTTAAGAAATGACATAAGATGTAAGAGTATGTATAGCCAAGTGGTATTTACTGATTCTCAAATTATCAGCTAAGGAATGCCTCAACATATTGAAATGAAAGGTATGGACACGTAGACTAAATATTGTATTTTACCCTCCGGTTATGAGCTAAAAATTGAACTGTCACACAGGAATTATGTTTCATGAAATCAATTAAAAGGGATATTCAACTCTGAGAATTGGATCGGGGTTTGAGTTCTGTGTTACCCCAGAAACTGATCAATTACATGTATAGCTGATTTAGCATTTAATCCTTCCCCAATGATGCCAAGCTGTGAGTTAACATAGTTCACAGTAATATACCATGACTATTACTTTAAAAGTATTTTACTTTCAAATCAGTTTTGTGAAGTCAGCGTAATATATATATGCGAAAGTTATACTAGCCACCACTAAATCATACAGGCTTGTCATTTATTTAAAATGTAATATTTTAAGGTCTTCTTCAGGTGGCTAAAAATGTATCTGATGAACATCGTGTTTATGAAGTCTCATGATTTAGTGATGTCCCGGTCATTTTTTATTCAAGTTTATTTACCTATGCAAGACATAATCACCTCACAGTTAGCAACTCTTGGTTGCCCTACCCACTTAAAGTTATACTACCGTAGCCCGTCTTTCTTGGGTACTATATTCAAATGGTCTGCTTTCGATCTGATCACAGAGACAGCTTGATTTGTTTTATTAAGCTGTATTTGATGTCTTATGTTCTTTGCATTCTCTTTACAATGGATTTAAGACATTATTGGAAAAGATGCCCTGATGAATGATGATAAAGAGAAATGATAAGGAATCACAGAAAATATGAAATATAGTATATAAACAGAACACAAATCCTCGCTTCAACCAGATTTGAGATTTGTAATTTGCATCAGCACAATACATTTTCATTTTTTTAACGCAATCACAAGAGAAAGTAAATATTTCAAATTGTACAGTTACTGTATTTTTCATTTATTGGAATCAGATTCATATTCATATTCAGATTATATTTGCGTTTCATATTTGGGTTTCCCATGCAATAGATAGAGAACAGCTTTATATCATTCTGTATTTCAAAGTTGTGAATAGATAAAGAAATTAAATTTAAAATTTTGGTATATTAGGCAATATCGGTTGTATATAACACATTTGTGTGTTGTTATTTATTTCAGCCTGTGCAGGGTGCAATAAAGAGATATCGGATGGTCAACAGTTATTGGCTCTTGATAAACAATGGCATATTTGGTGCTTCAAATGTAACAAGTGTAAACAAGTACTTGTTGGAGAGTATATGGGAAGGTTTGTACAAACAATACACTTTTACTAGTTCAGGTGTTGGTTTGAATTTCCTTGTAAGATAATCATCGTATTGTCTTGATGTAGACAAACTCATGTTGTATATGACTGTATATTTCTCAATCTAAGCTTCAAATCTTCAAGCAGTCCTAGCTGTGACTCAAATATCATTTTTTTTACCAGATAACCAACAAGGCATTCACTGAAAATTGCTGACATAGCAATTATTAGACAAAAATATCGTACATGTTGATTAGGGGTTGATTGTATCCAGACATAGTACAGCAACAATTTGGAATCGTAATCACATTGGGAGTTTTGATTGAATCTCTTGTGCATTATGTGTACAACTTCACAAATATATTTACCCACAGGTGATTCAGTACTGTTCTGGGTGTATACAATATTATGAGTAAGTCATTCACATGGTATATATGTAACATAACAGTTTCAAAAATCGTTCTAGTTGCAGCTAGTTCAGCCTTCATGTATAATTTAGACGTTTTTTGCTGATGTCAGATACAATTGAAACCTTGAGTAATTTAACCCAAATTTAGCTGTTACTGTAAGGGAATACTGAGAATTTGAAAAAGATGTAATGATGCGTATGAAATAAACAAGATATGAAATGAGAAGTGATATTTAATATCAGCATATAGTATAACAGGATTTCTGTACATTAATTACGATAGTTAATATCTATAAAAAAAATGATGCAGGAAAACGTGATTTTGAGTCAGTGTTATATTTGTGTACCAATAATGATGTTTTTTTAACAGATATTTTTAGTTAGGGTTCAGTGGTCAAATCTACTTTTCAAAAGGAGAAATAAAAGATGGCTGCATCGCATATCATGTATACTGACAGGAAAGTTCATACATTGCCTTGAAGACCTCTAAATTCTTGGAATTTCAATCCACTCCTGACAGCCTGCAAAATTTAATATTCTCTTTGAAACTGTGGGGAAATAAAATTAATGAAATCATAAGTTGTAAAATATTAAAAGTTCCGGTAGCTATAGACATACCAATCTGATTAAAATCTTATGTAAATGTTTTATTTATCTACCTCAAATTCCTTCATTTATTGTCATCTGTTTTTGTTTTTATTCCGGGAATGAGTGCCTTTTTTCCCACTTAAACTCTATGTCTTAGTAGTTTTCGTTTATACTTGCTTTATGTTCTAACAAATCAGACGACAGTCTGCTGGCAATATGGACAACAAAAATGGGGTGTGCTACTAGATAAAAAAAACGGCCTGAAAAGTCGTTGAAATTTAGTTGATGTGAAAAATTACAAGCCTTTCTGACACTGTTAAACTTTGTGATTTGATTGCAGAGATGGTGTGCCATACTGTGAACGTGATTATCAGTCTCTGTTTGGAATCAAGTGTGCTACTTGTGATGGTTTTATTACCGGCAAAGTCTTACAGGTCAGTTCCTAAATACACTTATTCTCTAGCACTCACACAGTGTCCATTTTTTGGCAAAGTCTTACAGGTTAATGCCTGAATACACTTATTCTCTTGCACTCACAGTGTTCATTCTTTGGCAAAGTCTTACAGGTTAATGCCTGAATATAGTTATTCTCTTGCACTCACACAGTGTCCATTTGTTGGCAAAGTCTTACAAGTTAGTGCCTGAATATAGTTATTTCTCACACTTACAGTGTCCATTGACCCTACCCCCATGACATCCCAACTTTAATAGTAAAATGATACCATGATCACCTTTAATCTTTCACCCCCATTTTACCTCTATTTTGGAATATGCCTGGGGTTAGGTAATAATAGTTTGGATCTGTTTATTAGAGGAAAGGGTGAAAGGATTAATCAGTTTTGATATGAAACAGCTGGGACTGTAAAGTTTAAAGAGATGACTGCTCGTTTTAGTCAAACATTGTCACAGAAATGTCACAGGCTAAGTATGTTTTGGTCTTTGTCCCGAAACATTGTAAAATTGATGAGACACTCAATTGTATATGTCTGCAGTCAGACAGCATAATTCAGTTGTATGAATTTAGAGGTGTACTACTGCATCACACTTTTTTAAAAGAACTGTTATTCTGAGGAAACTTAAAATATAACTTACCGAAACACAAACAAATTCAAAACACAAACAATTTCAAACCTTATTTACAAAAGTTTAAGTTCTGTATTTTTGAAAGTGAAATATTGAATATTTATTGCAAAAGACTTGTTACTGTACAGTTCAAGAATCGCTTTCCAGTTTGTTAGACAGATGGTTGCCTGATCACTGGGATAGCTCAATGTTAATATAGTTTGGCTTGTACTGTGGCATTAACCCTCCAGTTTGCAAAGACATACTGGTGAGGTACTAATGCCAGCCCTGTGTTAGCACTAAGCTAGTCTGGTGTTAATATACAACATGTAGCTGGACTTGTACAGGCATTAACCCTTCCAGTTGCTAAGACATACTGATGAGGTACCATGTACAATGCCAGCCCTGTATTAGTACTAGTCTAGTATTAACATAGCCCTGATGCAAGCATTAACCCATCCTGTTGCTAACACATGCTGGTAATGTGTTAACTAAGGCCAACCCAGTTAAAACCATGCTGACCCTGTGTTAGCACCGAGCTTGCCTAATGTACTTTCCCTCTATGATTTGTGGTTCTACTTCTAGCCAAGTGTCAAAAAGCTATGCTGTGATATACAAACATTCAAACACCTACTAGTATTAATATGCTTAGAAGTAATAAGTGTTTGAACTTTAAGTAAACTCTCAATTTTGGAAAATAGTCAAAAATGAGAAAGTTTCACTGTGCATTTAAACAGTTATTTTTGGAGAGTTTAGAGTTAACAGCTGTGGGAGCTTTTAAAATATTTTACCTACCACCATCAAACAAAAAATGCTAGTGTAGCAGAGTATTATTTTGATTGGTAGGATTCTTGGCAGGGCAAGCTCTGCTGGATAATGTTATGTGTTAACTGAGACAAACAACACAGTCTGAGATGTTTGTACGGGTATTGACACCAACAAGTGTAAGCTTCAGATTGTTATTTTGAGCAAAGTGTTTCAATCTATATGTACATCAAGTCTTATACAAGTCTAGTTTGAGAAATTCATACCATTAAGAATTTCATTTAGCTATATAGATTTTTCAACAGAAAAAAAAGTCTGGCAAAATATAAAGGGACAAAAATCATTTGATTTCTCATTTGACATTTTAGTTATAGCGTAGGTTAAATAGTGTATAAAGGGAACAGATCCTACCTACGGACATACAGTGGAAAATTTTGGTAAAATCTTCTGTGTTTAGTTTTGAAATAGTTGTAAGCACATGGATAGATTTTGTCAATTGCTCACGTTATCCTTCAACAGCACAAGACAGACACTAAAAATAGTATGCAATCATGTCTTGTTGAAAACAACTATTATCTGAAACTTGGTAAGATAAAATGTTCTGTTAAAGAGAGTTTGTAAAAAGCTGACATTTTGTGATGAACCCTTCATTCGGATCATAAACTGTCACAATTCTGCAACATTCAGTTCTAGGACAATCTTCTTTGGATACCTGACTTTTAAGTATTCTTTTTTTTTATAAAAAGATGGAGAATCTTCTGAAATGCCATACAGCCTTCACAAGGCTATGAAAATATACAGATATTGACTTGAAAAAATGTTTTGATAGAATTCAATATGAGCATAGATTGTCTTGTTATATGAGAAACATGATATAATTTTCACAATTTTTGAAAAAGAATCAAATTGAAATGAGATAACGTTGTGAGAAGGAAGTAACCCTATGGTGTATACATACTTGAGATGACATTTATCTAGAAGTCTATGGAGAGTGTGTTGGAATTTAGAAGGGAGATTAGTTTCAGAATTGACAGGCCTGTGGGTGAATGATATCACACAGATCCATCACCCTGTCTGATTCTAACATTTCTAACTGGGAGAATTCCCATCGTATCTCATTAATTATACATACATCAAGGATATTTCAGCATAGATTTTGTTTTGATTTGCAAAATATTGTTCAGATGTCAGAATTTGCCATATGCTTATACTTTTCTGCTAAGAAATTTTGATCAGAAATTTTGAGTCTTAGAAAATGATTCAATGATTCAATTCCAGGTTGAACGATATTCCATCAAGGATTTTTGTGTGTGTGTGAATTTTGCTTTTAAGAATGTCTGAATTTGTCAAATGGAGAGCCTTTTCAGTATAGACATTTGTATGTTAATAGAAATCTGGGAGTCTTGTAAAGGCCTATGATTCACTGCCAGGTTCAAGGATGTATCATCGAAGATTAGTTGTTTAAAAATGTCAACCTGTAATTGTCAAATGCACTTATTTTTCAGTAAAAATATTGTGATAAGAAATTTTTGAGTCACAAAAGGCCCATTATTCAGTCCCAGCTTCTTGCATATACTGTTTAATTTTATCATTTGAGCAGAAAGGATTAGAGAGGATCATTCATTTGCTGAGGATTAACTTTTTCTGTAACTTTACATAATCCTAATCTGAACTGGGCCTTGACTGTCAAAACAGTGCTATGAGTTAAGACATAGTCGCAAAGATAAGAAACTCATATGTCCGTGGAATGTGTACAGAAAAAATTAGGAATAGACAAAATATGTTTCGGAAATGAGGCGACATTCAATTTTCATGCATGGAGAACACCAGATGTTGAGAGATGACAGAGACTTGATCAGGTGTGATATCCATCGACCAGATTAATGAAGTTGTACTTTTAACACCATGTGATATTGAAATCTAGGTCAGAAAGTTAAAAGGCATATCAGTGGTTACGTGTACCAAATAGTGTCTCAGGTCGTGAACTCTGTAAATGTTGACAACTACAACTTTTTCCAAGTGTTACATGTTGCATTCCTCATTCGTTCAGTTGAAATGACACTAATAGAGAAATAAGTTAACATTTTATAAAAAGTATTGCCATGCAAAATTTGCCACGCTAATTTTGTTGAAATATTCAATTCGTAAATTTACTGTAGAACAAATTTTAGTCAAAGAGATATTTTGTAATAAGTTTTATGTTTGGTCGCAGGGTACAACATTGTATATGTTATTAGTTAGTGATATTCATCAGTTGTTGTTTGAAATCCCACACTGATTCTTCTTCACGAAAGTAATGTCACTTCCTGTCTCCATTTCACTTTGATGCCAATATATGATATATCTCGACCTTTGACCTTAGAGTCCCACTTTTACCTCACAGACTGATGGATTGTTATAATGTGATACTGATAATTCAATGACCCATTATGTCATGTGATTATTTGTCACATGCACTCAGTCCAGGGAAGATCAAGTGAAAAATATGAAATCTGATATTTCCACATCATCAAAACAAGTAATAGGTTTGTTTCGGGGTTGTTGTTTTTTGGGGGGAGGGGGGGGGATGATGGGGAGATTTTATTTTTCACAATACAGTAAATTAGAAATATATTTTATTTTTCAGTATACATGTGGGTATTCATTGGGTAGTAACCCACATTTATCTTGCCTGTGCCTTTTTGTCAAAGAATTGTTATTCAAAATGTCAAGAATTGTACTGATTGATAGGGACTATATTACTTGTTACTTTTGCACTCCTAATCACATTATTTATTGGTAAATGTTATAAATTTGTTGTACAGCTGTTAACATACAGTATAAACTCACTTTGATACTGAAAAATGACTAATTTATGATTTATCAATTGTGTATCCGCCGCCACAACTAACTATAAATCAATAAACTAAGAGTTGGACATGCAGGATGGCATTTCAATGCACTGCACTTATCAAAGTTACAATAAAGCAACCAATTTGATCAGCGCGAGCATCACTTATACTCTTGTGTCAGTCTTTGTCCTGCACTAGAAACAATTCTTTCTTTTTTTGGTGTAATTATAATCCAATTCTGGACAAAAGTGAAAAGATGGTAACGAAAAATATCGGACACTGGTATGAATTTTTTACAGACATTAATTTGTCTTCTGTTCAGATGTTTTTATTTAGCTTACTATAATTATTTTATTTATTACCAGGACTGACTTTTCAGTAGCCAGATTATATTTTTAAAAGTGTAATTATGACTTGATGTATGGTATTTATGATTTAAAGAGAGGAACTATAAAAATAGTCTCAGAATGGTATAGATGCCAATAATACTGTATACTTTACTTACTGTTTCATTGCATTACTAAATATTTAATAGCTGACGTTATTCCCTATTCAGCCTTGAAAAATACAAGTGACGTAAGGGACCTTGTCACTACGAGTCAGAGACAGGTCGTAACAAAACTGACAAGTGCAAATTTACTGAAGTATAGAACTCACATGCATACAGATACGTATACAGATAATAAAGGGGTCACTCAACATTCCCATGTAGTGGGTTATCCAAATTTCTCAAGTGAGGCAGCGAGGTTACTCAATATTTTGGGGTTTTACTGGCAATTCTTCCCTCCTCCCCCTCTCAGGCCAAAAATAATGATGGCTCCCTAAGACCAAAGTGAACACTAGTTATCACTAGTAGTCTTATTCACTTTCAGTGTCAAACGTTGAGTGTTTTCAGAAATTGTGAAGAAATTAAAATAATGTATTGGGTTTTAGATCTACTCAGTTCTGTTTGTTTGCACTTTTACATATGTACAGTTGTCAACTGTAACATTTCTTATCACAGTGCATATACAAATATTTTCATTTAAGAAAAATGTTTTACAGAATTTGAGACTTGTCTACAAACTTTTCAGCTGAGTTTGGTATGAATTTTTTAAGGTTTTCCCGAAAAGTTTTGACAATATTTTCACAGTCTGTGACACAATAATGATAAAAGCACAAAAGAATGTCTTCAAGTTAAGTCTAGGATTTTGAAAATATTGAATCTAGACATCATAAAGTGTTGCATATCAAATATCATTCCTGTGAATAAATTGACGAGTAGTTGGCATGTTGACACATAGCTAATCAGGGTGTAACTCCAAATAACTTATACAAATATCATACCACCAATAATAGACATAATTATCAACAAATAAACTTTATCTATGGGGAATGATTGCAAAGAAAATAACCGGTCTACTTAAGGTGCCATTTTGTTGGTTCTATATAAACAATTATTGGTGTAAGATGCCACAATATGGAAATTACAAAAACATATTTTTGTATGAAATATGACATATGTAGGGGCTTACAAAAACATGCTATTTGCGTCTGTGAATGGTTTGTACGGATCATTTGAGGTTGTCATACTGTGTCGCTGTGATAAATCAATCTTGATGGGAGAATGAGTCGCATGGAGACATCTTGTGTACTGATTCCGAGTCACGGACCATTGGAATGCTGGACATATCAAATGACAGCCATAGATCTCTTTGAAGTTTCACATCACATGGTGGTAAAGCTATAAAACCGATGTCCTCCACATTTGTTCAACAAAATGTGTTTGCGTAACAATAAGCCCACTGTCAAGACATAAAAAAAAAACCAGATATACATCATTTCAATATCCTGTCCTAATGTCAGAGTTTCGGTTGACACTAAACTTTAAGGCATTTGCCAAATTCAGTTTTCAGCCCATAATTTGTATGTGTTGGTAATTATTGCGTTACAGTGAACCAAATACAAATTTGAAAATTGACTGCCCACACATTTCTGGCAAATAACTTTCAAGTTTGCATTTAAAACAAAAATTTCACTAAATACTAACCTTGAAGAATTCGTAAACAAATTTGTAAACATGTAAGTACAGTTACCAGTACTAAAATTCCCAACAAACTTGAAAATTGACTGCCCACAAATTGCTGGTAATAAATTTCAAGTTTGTGTTTGTAATATTAACCTTTTAGGAACTTTAATGAATAAATAGGTGAACATGTAGAGTTACTGAATTTTCTATCTCAAAATTGTGTGAATTTAATATGACTTGTTGCCACTTTCACAAAGTTTCAGGTCATTCACCCAGAGCCAATAGTATCACCTATTACAGCCTGTATTAAAGAGACATATACAGTTGAAAATATCTTCCCATAATTTTTAAAAGTATGTGTATAAAGCAATTTTTACCCTTTATAGGTGATGACCAAATTTTTCAAAAATAGTCATCAAAAGCAAGTCAAATTTACCAATTCAAAAATATTATACTTGTGTTTGCATCATATTTTTTCCAATGTAACATATGCTGTGGTGGTATTTACTTATGAAATGTGTTGAAATATGTAGCTATATAAATGTAACATGCACAGATGTTACATACTGTACTATAAATATATATATTAAGGTATTCCGGTCAGCTACAGCATCTAGACATATTTGTACATTGTATAATAAAGGTCCATAAGAAGAACATTCTGACTTTTATTGACAAGAACGTTAAATTTAAGGTAAAGAATGAATCTTTCTCCAAAATCAGGCATTATATCAAGTCAAGAAACATAATTTCAAAATAATGGAATTTGAAATTTACTGTGCTTTTTTGTCGTTTTTTTAAAAATGTTTTCTTCTGTGAAAACTAGAATTTTGTTCCACCTTGAATTAGACTTTTATATCTACTGCTACAGTTAGGTTGCATAGGGACAATCATTATTCCAAGGTTATATTCAATTTAAAGTAAAAATTAATCTTTCTTCAAAATCAGTCATTATATCGAGTCAAGAAACATAATTTCAAAATAATGGAATTATGAAACTCGAAATTTACTGTTACAGTAATTTGGGGGTTTTTTTACATTTTTTTTTCTTCTGTGAAAACTAGAATTTTGTTCCACCTGGAATGAGACTTTGCTATCTACTGCTACAGTTAGGTTGCATAGGGACAGCCATTATTCCAAGCTTATACTTCTATGAAAACTTTCCCATACTAACCACACATCAACTTAGTAACTCTTTGGGCAGACAGCCAAACCCAAAATTACTTTCTTGGTTTAGTTATTTTTCCCATCCTGTTTTTTTGACTGGGTTGAATCTTTCATGGGTGTTTTTGTTTATTTTCCATAGAAAGGTTATGGAAGCTCTGTCACGCACCATATTCTCAAAGCATAGAGAACATATTTGTTCCCACCATCCATAAACTTCATTGGTTCTTATCCAAACTGACACTTTCCTGGGTGTTTTATTGTTGTGAGTCAAAATGTTAAAAACTGGCATTTCTTGTGAAATTGTGTGTGTCACTGGTGTGCCAAATTGGCTTAGAGGGCACACTGGTCACCACATAGTAAGAGATATGGGAACACCAAACTTTGGTGCGTCAGTGGCACATCAAAATGTCTTAGAAAGCACACTGTTCCACACACTGATTAGGGAAGCTCTGTGACTGTGATATCTTAAATTACAACAAAGTGGTTACACATACATGTAATTCATTCCCACAACACACCACACTGTTGAACAAAACTGAACTAAAGTTTCCATGGGTGTCTTTATACAGTCTTCCATACACTTGGGAGGAAACTCTGTTGCACATAATACTGAAAACAACAGAGTAGTGACACAAACAAACTTTTTGAGTCAAGCTGAACTAAATTTCACAAGTTTGTTGCTACCACCACAAACCATTCTGTTCAATACTTCTGTGAATTATATTACATGTTGTGGTTTCTTTTTCTTTTTGTAGGCGGGAGAGAAGCACTATCATCCATCTTGTTCGAAGTGTGGGCGATGTGGTTATACCTTCAGAGAGGGTGATGAGATGCTGTTGCAAGGTACATTAGGATAATATTCACTTATTCCCAAAATAAATGTTATAGATATCATCTCAGTATATATTTAGATATTATTCTCCAATTGTTGTCTTCATTCAGCCAAGGAATCCATGAGTGACATAAGGGGGCCTTGTAACTTCACTTGAAGTCGAGAATGAGAATTGAAGAAGCCTTTACGTCACAAGTATTTTATGGCTGCATGAAGAAAAATATTAGGAAATAATAAAAAACCTCCACAAGCATAACTTTTTAAAAACATTTGGCAAAATTACGGTAAATTGAATGGTTTGACTTGTGTTTTAACACAATATAATATCACTTTGTAATTTGTCAAATGTTACAATAAAAGCCACAACATAACTATCACACTATTTTGTAAGATACGACAGTCACAGTACGCTATCAGCTACCAGTCATTTAGAAGCCTGTTAGGGCTGAATAACACGATGTATCTTACAGTCTATTGTTGTCAGGATTCCTTGCCTAATCAAAATCATAATGCATTTTATCACCACCAGGTGTTTTGTAGTGTACATATACATCATTAGCAACACAATATGAAACTTGATACTTCTTTAATATTTTAAGGCTGAATATTATACTCATCTGCTTGTTCTACTTACTAAAATTGTGTTCATACACCCAGTTTGTCAAAAATTTGACAGCCTACAAACTTGCATACCACAGATTTGATACATTTGTGGAGCTTGTATCCTGTCCATACGTCAAAAGAACTGTCAACATGCCCAGTACTGAATATGGTATGGAGCTCATGTAGGAAAGTTCAACCTCGGACCATCATGCCTGTAAAACAACCAGAGTCAATGTTAGAGTTGCTGTAGCCTTTACAGTGAATAGCGCCCTCTGGTGGTAGCTATTAGTATAATGCTCAATACATAAAAAAAAAAACATTCTACTTGTAAAAAGAATTAGTTACTTGTGGTCTAAGGTTAAACTTATTTGATAGTCTGAAGGTTAACATGCGTTTATCAACACAATATTTGATGACAAACATTGTTGGACAATTATTGGAAAGTAATGTCAGTAAAGTAAAGATTTTTTTTTGTACTTGTAATTCTTGTGTTATTGATGTTTAAGTTGACATTTGAAAACTGTTGAAATACTACTTGCATTTATATGTTATTTATTACTTTTTCGTCCTGACAGGATCAACAATATGGCACCCGGATTGTAGAA
Organism: Glandiceps talaboti; assembly: GCF_964340395.1. Taxonomy (NCBI): domain Eukaryota; kingdom Metazoa; phylum Hemichordata; class Enteropneusta; family Spengelidae; genus Glandiceps; species Glandiceps talaboti. The sequence continues at coordinate 11,639,531 of NC_135563.1, read as the reverse complement.
ACGCCTTGAATGGAGTCGATCCAAAGGTAAAACCCAGGTTTTGATGAAAATCAGTACATTAACGTATGTACTTTGTTGTAGCTAAATCTCTGGTAAACCAGATATAAACTGGATATTTCTTCCCACAAAAGTACTCAGCTTCTGTACGAATGCCTAATCTTACTTATTGATAACTTTAAGGTTACTAATAATGATATGAAAATAACTATTTAAAAAAATACTTTTAAAAAATTACTTACTGTAGATTTTAATGGTAGTGGATAGGAATTCATATCTAAAAATACTAGAAATCAAGTTGAAGTATGCGTAGTGTAAACTATACCCTACTGAAATGATGCTGATATGCCAACACTGTAATTCTGAAATTTCAAATATAAAATTTTGAAGAAGAAAAAAACATGCACTATTTGTGTAATATGATAGATACCTTGTAGTGTTATAAATTAACTGCATCTTCAAGTAGCAGATTGTCATATATTTAAATCAGTAAATGAGGTCATTTGGGGTTTGGTAGCATGATAGTTTGCAAGTTCTGGTTGGTTCCATTCTTTCTTACCCCATTACATGAACTCTGTCATCCTTAAACTTTCTTTCCCTACCACTGAGCATGTTTTTAATTCGTACATAATGCATGTAAAGCGAAACACAAACAACAAATACTAGCAATAAAGTACAATTTTTATTTCCATTATTTGATTCTCATGTCACGTCTGTAGTCAACAATCCATCTGTGACAAAAATTTCTGTAGATGGTGCCCTCTAGTGGTGGCTATTGGTATAGTGCTCTACACATTGAAAATAAACTAGTTGTAAAAAGAATGGCACTTTTTCTTGCATTTTGTACACTTTTCTCATAAGGTACTTCATCTACTGTCACTAGAATTGTTATTATGGACATGAGGGTCAGAAATTATCAATTGTATGCATGTATTTTATTTTAGAGTATGTTACATATATCAGTTGCGCCTCTGTAACATATATTAGCACAGATACACTACATGTACAGTCACATTTTCTGAATGTATCACCACACCATATTTACCCCTTGATAATGTCTTGAAAAACTACATGTGTAAGACTGTAAGATATCTTGTGTCGTTTTAGCCTTCATCTGCCTGCTCTTCGGAGGGGTAATTATTGGGCCAAGGAGGGCCCTCTCATCAGCCTTCCCCTGAGAGGGGTAAGGCCAATGAGGGCGCTCCAACACAGGATATCGTACAGACTATATGTGTAGCAACAATATTCCCATGAATTGTTGAAACTGTCATTATTTTGCTTCTGTGTCACGTTGAAAATCATAAATATTTATCGCCCACGACATCAAAACAACAAACATTATCTTCATGTCACTCAAAACATCAAATTCACAAACCATCAAGTACACACAACACATCTGAAGCAATGTCATGGTCAAATATGTAATTCAAAACAAAATGGCAGATAATTTTGCATAAAATTTTTTGATCTTGATTTCACAAAATCAAAAACCTTATCAAAAAAGCTGTGATGATAACTTTAAGTGCAAATTGTTATTTGGAAAAATTCTGTAGAACTTTTTTAAGACAAAAAAATTGAAAGGGAGCCCTCAGGAGGCAAGAACAGTATAATTGGAGATTTTTATTCAGTGCTTGAAATCTAAGGAATATGATATTTTTCAGAATTTAATTTCTTGCAAAAAAGTACAAAAACAACAGAAATGATCCCTTGAATTTGAAAAACTGACACAAACAATAACACATAAAAAAAGTCCAGTAACACTACCATACATACTTACACACCCAACATGACCCCCACTGCGTGCATGACAACAGTTGCCATAACAACCCATATGCCATAAACTAACTAACTCATATTATGATTGTTATTATTACCATCCTCTTTACAGTACTTTACATTTTCACCCACCTCTATCAAAGAGAACGCTAAACAGTTTGACTACAGCAGACATAGCCGAAAGGTTGGTATAGTAGGAATGGATGTGTGTAAACCCCTCAAAACTATCATCTTTTGGAATAACCCTATTGTTTTCCCATTAGAGGTTTATCTATTATGGATTTTATAGGGGTGTTAAGGTTGCGGAAGTAGTGAATATGTTAGAGTGATAGTTATGCTGTTGTAATTACATCGGATTCCACGTTTTGATTTTGATGTTGTAAATTACACTCTTCAGCTCAAATCAGCACATGACAACACATGTCATGAGTGTGTGATAGCATACCTGATTTTGAAAATACAATTTTCTGTTTTAGACTATGTTACTTGGTTCCTGAAAAAATATGCAGTCACCCAAAATTGAAATTACACATTTATGATATTATAATTTTATTAATTATGAAAAAAAAATATTTCAGGTTTATGTTATACACACAACCTATCTTGCATCAACTTAATGAGATTTATAAAAATGATCCAAAAATGGTTACTAAAAGTAACAAAATTTAGACTTACATTTTCTATCAACAGAATCACTTGGCAAATATAACCAAGTTTACAGTTAAATATTTCATCAGATGCAATTATCAAATGTTTTTCTATTTGATTTATAGATTTTTGTTGTATTGTTTTCAATGGTTTGTTACTTTCTTCCTACTGAACTAATTGAAATCTAAGAATATTTTGACTACAAACACCAACACTTCTCATACAACTTTTGTGACGTATGAAACACCAGTCTACAGAGTACACTCTTGTTGTATAAACATCAAAATTTTGCCTTCAAATTATTTGATTTTATTTGATTTTATTTGGCAAAAAATATTCACGAAACAAAAAAACAAAAACGGAAATAACACTACAGCTTTCACAAACAAACAAATACAGCATGGAATACCTTATACATCAATCTGAATATTCTGAAGTAGATTTCTTATATTTATAGTGTCAATTCTAAGCTTGTCGAATTTACAAGAGTTGCAGAAAAAGGTTGCCCAATTTCCCAAGTGTTGCGGAGAAATCTTATTGCATGATTGTGAAGCAAAAACATGATTGTGAACTTGCAGCAAATTTGTGAAGTCTATGCAGTAAATGACATGTAAATCTATCACATTATATATGTTATGAAATTTGTTGGTGAAAACTAATGTAACAGTTCATTGAAAAAGATTGTAGTTTGCAGATGGCAGACAGTTGTAACAGCTATTTAAAAAAACAATGAAGTTTGGTGATGGGTCTCCTAATACTGTGATTATCATAATTGAGTCCACAGAAACTAAATAATCAAAATATCTAATATTTAATAAACCTATTTTGACAGTATAAATCCACACCAAGACTGTCCACATCTGACACCAGCCCCAGTTATCTGTCTGTGTCTTCACCGGAATGTAAATCAGGAAGTCCGTCGACTCCTAACATCAATCAAACCTATCTTTCACCAAAATATGCTGGTGGATATGTCTACCCACGTACACCCACTTCACCAGAACCTCCCAAGACACAGAACTTTCATAGACCAGGTAAGGTCGTGTATAGCAGGGAATCATGGGAATGTTATGCTACAGTAGGGTATAGGGTAAGTGTTTGAATGTAACAAACAGGGAAATGAGACCCTTTGGATTCGATTGAGTGCAAGAATTGAGTACTAACAACAACTCTCTCCCCATACTGATAAAAGAAGTCTTATCCTGGCGTGAAAATGTTCTGTAAAAATGAAATGAATGCAGCAATAAGAAGTAGATTACTTGTCAACAAGTTTGGCAAGTTTGTGTACTTTTCCATTTGTTTGAGATTTATATTAATTCATAACTGCTATTCCATGCATGTTGTGACATCTTTTCTATCTTTGTCTGATATACCTTGCTTACTTTTTATGCTTGCCAATTAGTCTATATGCATGGACAACTCTGAATATATTATATGGTATTATTACGGGTTTAATGAGTATATGCTAAGGTTGCTGGGTTGTACATGTATTGTACATTTTGATAGTGGGTATGATTGGTTCAGTGTTTTGGAAATGGGCTCAGTGGGTATGAAATGCATATGAAGTTGGCCCAGTGCGTATGATATGGGTATGCAGTTGGCATAGTGGGTATGAAATGGGCTCAATGGCTATGAAATGCATATGAAGTTGGCCCAGTGTATATGATATGGATATGGAGTTGGCACAGTGGGTATGAAATGGGTTCAATGGCTGTGAAATGCATATGAAATGGGCCCAGTGTGTATGATATGGGTATAGAGTGGGCCCAGTGGGTATGAAATGGGCTCAATGGCTGTGAAATGCATATGAAATGAACTCAAAGGGAATGAAGTGGGCGCTGTCAATATGAAATGGGTATGAAATGGGCTCAGTAGGTATGAAAATGTCATACCCACTGAATATGTATATGAAATGGGCTTAGTGGGTGTGCAATGTATATGAGGATAATGTAAATGTTAGAAAGCATTTGCTGGCATTCTTTTATTCACAAAGTTAAGGGGTAAGGTTAAAGCCAGTATTCTATCTTAAAGTGATAAATATATTGCTTTATATTAATTGATTATTATTTTTATTTTTTCCTTCTCTTTTTCTGCTTATCTCTCTACTTCTGTGCATCGTATGTTTTAATGTATGTCTTTTCCAAGCCAGACTACATCTACTCTGGTAATGTTATGTTCCATTGAATGTCTTTTTTCTTTTTTTGTCCACTGTGAATCCAGCATGTTAAAATAATATAAGAATGCATGTTCCCTCCTATCAGTATGTTGTGCCCTGGAATCTGTATAATACAGAGATAATAATTCATTTTAAAATTTAATGCAATGTCAAAGTTCTTCTTTTTTTAAATTTATCAAATGTTGCATTGTGACAAGTGAAAATGAATGTCATTATGAGTAAATAGTAGATTTAGTTAAAAATAACAATTGAATTGATTCAAATTGAAATAGACATGAAACTAACGAGAAAGCATCAATTGTACACATAACTCAATCATGAATTTGACATTTTGATTGAATGGTAAATAGTTCCGATGTTTTGGTTATTGACTTCGCATCTTTTCTGATCAGACATAAAATAAAGATTGATTGCAGTGTAACTATAAAGTCTGAGTTTGTAGCGAGTGTGTGAGGTTTGTTGTGTTCTTCATCTGGAATATTTCCACATCCCAGATCAGTTTGTGAGATTTTACATGAACGTAAGTACAAAGGTGATGAATTAGTGTGTTTGGTGCCTGAAGTTTTAAGCAACTAAACTTTGACCTTTATGTAACCATAGCAACAATTTAACAGCTGTGTTATACATCACAAATTATGAATAACTTTGATCCTTCTTAGTTCATCCTCAATTTCTTTCCTCTACCAACTTTTAAGTTTTTAATTATTTCAACCGTATTTAGCATTCTTTCAGATTTGTTATAATTAACTTTTCATAACAGTTTATTTATATTTACTTTAATCTGATTTATTTACCTGGTGATTTTCTTTTAATCATAGTTTATTAATTTATCTTATTTCTTTTTTGACTCATGCTCACAACAGAAAAAGAATTTTCCTTCAGTGACACACCGATATTAAAGACAACGCCACCCAAAGGTCGACCAGGTATAAAACTCAGTCTAGAGTGCTTGGTTTTTGTGATTCGATCAGTATTGATCAAATGTTTGATTTTCTATTGCTTCCTAAGACAACAAATAATTATTAATAAAATAAATGCTTTTTGCTTAAAAAGCAAGCTTTGGTGTGGTACTAATCTGCAGGTTCTTACCTGTTGCCATGGCAATGATCTGCGTACATTCCAACAGGGAATGAGACATCTAATTCAGACTAACTAGCAAGCTGTTGATGCAGTGAAATGTACAACTCGGTTCATCTGATGTCACATGTGAAATGTGTGTCATAGTTGTAAATTACCATCACCAAACTAAGTCACACATGATGACTACACCCTAGGAAAACAAAACTCATTAAGGGACAATTGTGTAACTTCACACAGGCTCAATAAGCAAACTTTGTTCATAGACTGAAACCCCCTCTCCCTCCCCCTAAATGAACATCCACAAGTGCGACATTGACAAATTTACATATGATGTAAACCATGGTGAAAATTGTAGCAGTCACACCCCTACGATCTATTCAATGTAAAAACATGGTAAACACACTAGAAACCCAGCACTGTATCACATTAGCAGTAAATTGTAATCAACTTATCAGAATCTCAGTAGTAAATACAGAACATGTTATCATTGAAGGTATGAAAGTTTTCAAAATTTGATTTGAAGTGCGAAAATTAAGTTCAGCAGTTGCATTGAAGCCACGACCCCACCCTCCAAAGGAACGAATGTTGTTTATTGAACTTGTGTGATATTGTGCGATTGTCCTTAAATTTGTAAACAGAGAAATGACAAGCTGTAGAACTCCTTTTAATAGCTTCAATTTTATGTATGTACATGTATATGCATTTATAAAAGAGGTTCATCTCAGTAATAACATCGATAATTAGCTTTCTCTGAAGTTTGGCCTCCATATTTATATATTTCAATTATATTTGCTAAAGTTGAAAATGTGTGACACATATTGCATTTGCAATGTCAGATGAACCTTGGTGTAATGCCTCTATGCACATTTAGATGTACCGGTAGTCTAAATGTCCATTGTAAAGCTTTCTACATTGTGTGTGTGTGTGTGTGTGTGCTCAAAGCTATATGCATGTAGGATTGCACTTAGATTTTACATGACATGAATTGACTTGACCAGGTTGTAGCTTGACATGCCTTACAGCCTTCTTTGCACTCACAGTCTTGTAGTTAGACTGCCTTCTGCTTACAGCAGTTTAGTTGCATTGCATTAGGCTTTGCACATACAGCAGGCTTGTACTTTTTATGGAGCTAGATCTCAAGCTACAAAAATACCTGTAAAATTGAAGGCTTTGTACACCATATGCCAGTTTATATAAGAAATACAAAAGATTTGATAGTTTGGCAACTAGGGGTGCTGTTCAGATACAGAATTAAGACTGGGCCCTGACAGTTGAGTGATATGGCCTCCTTTGAAGAAAAAAAAAATTCTTGGTGTTTTGCTGCCAAAGTTGGTAGCATTCTCAACCATTCAAAATACATCAGCTAAGTTTGATTGATATCAAGTAATTGTAAGGAACACACAGCTGTCTTTAGCAACATTGTGTGTTGACTGACTCTTGTACTGCCATGTGATTTTAGCCTCCGGGGCACCCTCTTGTGATATATTGAACATGATTGCAAGGTGGGAACTGTGAACAAAATTATGACAAGAAATTATGACAGTCATAATACAATAACTTGCAGTACAGCTCAAAATGTTATCAAATATTTAAAAAAATTATCAAAATATACAAATTTGTATCCAGTTTGCTTGCAAGTATACACTCTGTAGTAATGGAGCTGTAAAACCAACATCATTTCCAGTCTTGTCTATGTTTGTAATATTGTCAAGTATCACTGTTTTACTTTGTTTGTTTGTTTGTGTTTCTAGTGTCTTACTATGAGATCTTCAAAAAAAGGCCCACAGGCCACATAGACAAAGAAATGTCTAACGAGCTGGTCAAGATGTCGCGATTTCCTGGTGGTACCAAACCACCACCAAACCAAGTACCAAAAATAGAGAGAGAGGACTGGCCTGCCCCGCCAGCACCCATCAGCATTGGTAGAATCAAAGCCAAGTCCATGACCGATGTGGACGGGGACAACGAAGACCGTTTTAAGAAGAAAGTCGAGAAAGAAGTAGATAAAGTGAAATCGCCCCTTGGGAAGGAGATTCTCAAAGAGAAATTGGTCGAGGAGAAGCAAAAAGCAGAACATATGGATCCACGAAATGCCTCCCGTGCTCCGTCAGCTGACCATGAGCCACATATAAAGACTAGATACGATACATCAATGTATGCAGGTAGGTGTCTTCAAGTTCATATTTTTGCTCAGTTAAGGTCAAAGGTCATGTTCAGAATTCAGTAGTCAAAATTAGCAGTACTACTTTACCATATTTTACCATATAATTTTTATGACTAGTCCCATATGTAAACCTTTCTTAACAAAACACAGTGATAACCAAATACAAATGTTACTCAGTTGATGAATTTATTTGTATTTATTTGAAATGTTGAGTGTGTTCCTGTATTTGATGTGAAAGTCGCATCATTTGTGGCATTTGTATGGATGATCGTTGATTCAAATGACTCGATGAACATCAAGTTTATGATAATGTTTGAAACTGTTGATGATACGTGTTGTACAGTTATCTATAACTGTTCTGTACTAGTGCTGTATTAGGGTGTCTGTACTCAATTCTATTGTTTCTCATCATAAAACCTTGAAAGTGATGGGTTGGTCGGTTGGTTAAAAATATGAAAAAAGTGAAGCATGTGTACATGATGATGATACTTTCATTTCATAATCAGACTTTATGGCCTGTGAGTAACTTACAAATAACAATTAAAATCAAGGAAACTTTGACCCAATTTTGTTTTATTAAAGTTACTAAATCTCGGCAATGAATGATACATGCTCATGGGGTCACTATTAGACAATCAGTGATGTTGGTGATATTTTTGTAATCCTGCCACAGAGGGCAACATTAAAAAAAATATATATATATTGCCAGAGTGGAAAAAATATAGGATTGATTGCGTCATGAGAAACATAGAATTAGGTATGACTGCTTTAATTCCATTCAGTTTGTTTTAATGAATGAATGAATTCAACCACTAAATTCTTATTTTCCTCCTTTTCAAATACACAGTAAAAATGGAAGGGCCACTTTCAATGTATATTTTTTTACAGCAAGGATATTTGAATTTTAATGATGGTACAGATGTACTGTAGTTTAGCTGCAGCAATGCATGCACTGGTTTTTAGTGTACATGCTGCAGTAACAATTTCAAAAGGACAAGAAATTTGCAATATTGGTAGTCCGATAATATTGCAGCATGTATTTGGGGGAGCTGGCTGCCTTTGGGATGAGGCATTATAATGTAGCTTACTTGTACTACTTTGCTGGGTGAAGAAGGCGCAAACAGCCAACCTATTAGATAAAGGACTCCAGACACTGCAGCCTATCAAGTTCTTGAAGCAGTTCTCTCTATTTTCAACCCTTTCACAAATGTTAAACGTTAGGCAAAAAAAAAAAAAACTGTTTCTGGTCAGCACTTGCATCACTTAAATGCCCTCTTGTTTTTTCTATGTCTGTCCAGCCCATGCAGTCTACAAATCCGGGAGAAACACAAAAATAATTCTCCCTACTTCAGTGAAGACAACTGCAAAGCCAATCTTCAACAAGCAAATGATATCTGCCCCACATACACACTTGCTCTAAAGTACTAAATAAAAAGAACAGTAACTGTCATAAATAGTAGATTGAGTGACAGGTTTGTTGAGAAGAAAAAAAATTGCATAGTCGCACAATTTTAGACAATGTGTCATGACCAGAAACAATTTTTTTTTTGGCCTTACTCTAAACTATTTTTGCCAAAATGTTCTCATTTCATTGAACAGCAGTTGTTTTTATCAAATGTTGATTTTATTTAAACTAATTACATTGTAAGACAAACAATATTTTAAATAAATGTTTTGACAGCGAATTTTTTTTTTTTAAATGAACTTTTTTTAAACAGAAAAATGTTGATATTTAGCATGATTTGTGAAAGGAGTTCTGCCAAAAGTACTGCAATAATGATTCTTACTTTTAAACTTAAAACAAGAGACACTGGGAGAGCCAACAGATATCAGCAATAACTTGCCTTTGGAACAACTTCTTGTATTTCTATGTATAAAAAGTGAATATTGTCTGGTGTTTTCACTCTGAAAGTGTACATCCTGTGCTTGCAATATGCTATGCTGTTAGGTATATACATTTATATAAGCTCACATTGTTTGCTTGTCTTATTGCACAGAACTTTTATGTCTCATAATGCATCATTTCCATGGTGACGGTCAGCCGTGAGGTCAAAGGGCAAAGTTCAGAGGAAGACGCTGGAGGGATGATCTATGTATCTAGTGATAGAGTTAATATATCTGTGTGGATACACTGGTGATCTATTTGTAACTCATAAATGTTGCATTGTTTTTCTCTTTTTTTTATCTCTCTCTCATCTCATCAACTATCAAATCACCTGACATCATCTAGTCCCTCTGTACGAACCAAAGTCAGCAGGTGGGTTGACCTTGATGAAGCTGTAGTGATTTTAGAGTAGTTACCATGGCAACAATAAAATTGATGCTACATTTCTTGTAGATATTATGAACAGCTGTTGTAGATAAGGCAATTACAGTGTAGTCCAAAATCCATGGAAAAGTTAATTACCATGGCAACCATAAATTGATACATTTATTGTAGATTTTATGAACATCTGTAATAGATAGTGTAGTTTGTAAGTATATGGAAAAGTTATCTAACTAAGTACAGTATTATAGGAATACAGGGATAACAAACATTTTAGTGTTTTGTACAAAAGTTTCAAAAACATTTGAGAGAAAAATGACTGAAGTTTAATTCAACTTAAATTGTGGCATTTCTGGTTTCGGAAGGAGATTTAAAGATATTGCTTCATGAAAGGTAATTTGTATCAAATGTGTTTCCTCATTACTGTCACCAAAAACACTAGGCTTTTGCAGATGACAGAATGCATGTGCCACTTAATAAGCCTGTCAGTATTTTTATGTTTGATCGAAAACTCTTACTAGAAAAAAGTGTCAAATATTTATTTTCAGTCTAGATGACACTTTCCGTATTTAGATTTAAGCTTTCATGTATGATAATTTATGATAATTTACGATAAGTTATGCATATGTTGTAAATTATGTTGCCATTTTTATAGTTTCTGTAAAAAAAAGCATTAATATTACAAAGGAATGCAAAATTAACATCTCGACTAACACAAATATTTGCATAATATACCATCCCCCATTTCAGCCCCCCTCCCCTCAAACACGAATCAAGTCCAACATTTGAAAAAAGTCATTAGCATTATCCACTGTCAATTTATTGGTGAGAAGAGTAACAAACAAACATACTAAATCATCTTTTCTCTCAGCTAGAAAAGAATAACCTTTAACCCCCTTTATTAGACTTCCAGAACATTCCATTACATTTGTGAGGAAGCAAGGTTTCCTTTATATTGTCCATACTCAGCAATCCTTTAAATCCTGGAAATTTAATACGGAATTCTTCCATGTTGTATAAATGGAGGGATGTAAAAGTTTCAACTTGTGTTAACGGTTAATTTCCATATCATTGCAATGCAAAAACTTAAACATTCCATAATATTCTTTGTGTTTTTTCTTATTTGCATATTGTAACCATGTCAACCCATGCATGACATATTTTTTTCATGACCTGCATGCACCTGCATCTGACCTTTCACCCCAAGGGCCAAGACTTACTTCAGTCTTTAACTTCGATTGTGAGTATATGGAAAACACAAGACTGCTCCATGCAGTGGCTTTCAGTGCGATAGCCTTACTGATAAAAATTAACAATTTTATAAATTTAAAAAAAAAAGCTGAAAACTAATACTGTACTAAATGTTCTAGATTATACTTAAGATTTTTTTTTTGAATGTTTTATTTTATATTCATAATATTTGTTTGAGCAGTACACAAAAAATACTGTCTTGCTGCGCTGTTATATTGATTCAAACTTGAGTTTCATTTTCATTTATTTGGAGTTTATTCTCTTATTTTGCATTATAACTAACAAAAAGTTTGGGATTTGCAACGTTGTTTAGCGAGATACTGTTATGTTGTACTATATTCATGTCTACTAACAGTGTTACAATTTACAGCACCCTGGTATCCGGATGTACGCCGCCGTAAAGCAGCTACATTGCCTCCTGGCATGACTCCACCCCGAGGAGATGAAAGTTTTATGGTGAGCGATGACGATGATACATCAAACTATACAACAAAAACTTTACCATCTTCAGAGAGAAAATATAGACTTGAAGTAACTAGTCCATATTAATGAAGTACAGATAAACAAAGTTTTAGTCAAAGATAATGACTTCGAGCAAGTTATCTACAATAGCTTGAACTAAATTTCTTGTGAAATATGGCTAGATATGTTTTTCAAATTTGTGGCTGTTTGGTCCTAAATAGTCCCTCTTCATGCTTACGCAATGAAAAATATACTATACTTCGCTATGTTGTCTATTATAATAATGTTGATGCTGTCTGACTGATGTAAAGTTTTGGTTAAACTGTACATCAAATTTTATCAAAAACTGAATAGTGTTGATCACGTTGGTTTGTTTCTAATTTAGTTTTCATTAGTTTGGCTTTCATTTTGTGTTTACACAACATTGATGCTGCAGACGACAGGACAATGTTGTTTTACAGTCATATTCATTGTAGACACCTTTGGGAAAAAAATCCACCTATAATAAACGCCATCCTGTTTTTAGTCAAATTGAGTATGTGTTTAATACATGAGAAGACCATTTTCTTTCAACCTGTCATTTCAAAGGTATCGATTCGATACAATCTGTGAAGTGTTACACACTCTGTCTTGATGTCATTTGTGGTCAACACCATCAAGATATACGACAGTCATTGATACTGATTATAGACTGGCTGAAGCCATGAAGTCTAGAAAAGTATTTGTACGTTTAAAGTCCAATATTCTGATAAATATCTAGGTGAAAAATGTCACGTGATTTGCAGAATCAGTCAATGATGCTGCTGGTCAGACATTGACATAAGTGTCAAAAAAAGAATATTTTGTCAGTTGTCTTATTGTAACAACTTTGTTGACATTTGTTCCTAAAATTTGCATTTTGTAGAAATCTGTTGAAATTGTCAGGATTTGACGTAAGCGTGTTCTGAAATAATATCTGATATAATATCTTTTATCTAAAATGATAGGCAAAATCGAAATTTTTTCGAAAAATGTGAGAACTTTTTGATTGACACATATTGAACAGTAGGTTATGAAAGAGAAGCAAAAATACTTAGTTATGTTATGTTGTATGAGGGCGCTGTTCTCTAGTTAAACTAGATAGCGTTTCTCTTCTTACCTCTCAGTTTATTTTGTTTTCGTTTCTGAGCATAATCTCTAAATTGAGGAACTAGGGGGACTTGAAAAAGCAAAATAAAAATAAGACAAATTATGGATATGACTAAAATAGAAGACCCCAAACATAACTTTTACTTAATTTTGTTTGACTCTTCATACATTTGTGAATGCTTGCAAACTTTTCTTTGAATTCAAATTTTGTTAATGTTGTCTACTGAAACTACACAATGTTATAGTAATGTTTATTTTTGTGTGTTTGGTTGGAATATTGACTTTATCTAGATTGAAGAAAAGAATGAACTAAAAAATTGAGGACTATATAAACTATTACATGCATGAGTGGTATTGTATTACTAAAACAATGGACTGAACAAGTGTGAAATTAAGGTTAACAATTATCACTGTGTGATTTGTGTTTCCAAAATATAACGGCACAGTATGTTTACAATAATATTTATTCAAAATTTTGCCCCATAATATTCAACTGATTATGTTGTCCATAATGCCCATAAAAATAATTTGCCAAAGTTTTTGATTTGAAACTCCAACATGTAGATCTAGTTCAACGTCCAGGTCGTAAAGGGGTCAAAAAGTTAGTTTTCTGGTTTTCCCAGAGAAATTAAATATACGCAATATAGCAGTCCCCGGAGTGAACTCTAGAAAACCATGGTGAAATTGATGTGTACTTAAGTGAGACCCCTAGATTTATATTAATTGTTAATGGATGATTTGCAGTTTTTTTTCTTATTCCAAAAGATTTGAAATATTTTGAATTAATATAAAAATCGGTGTTATGATATAATTCCTGGACATGAATTACATCAAGTATTATATGCTAATTTTACCAAAAAAATGAACTACAATTGGTACGTCAGTTTATGGTATAACTTTAATGCTAGTTTTCATTACATCAATTTCTTGTTTCTCATCAAAGTACTGTTTACTATTACTATAGCTATAAATAATATTTACAATAAAGCTAAAAACCAGAAATGAAAAGTGCCTTTAATTAAACCCAGTAAAACATATTAGAAATTAACATATGTCACTGCTAGTACATTGTGGTAATTTTCAAATACAAATTCATCTGTGTTTAATAGTAAACCATAGTTTTAAAATTAAACAAACACAAACTTGAAAATTGTTGGTTGAAATTTTCAACAACACACTTCAGTCTCGTGTAGTCTTTGTCATCAATGAATAGAGACAGAACTTGATGCAAACTTCCAGGCATCTATGACCCCTTGTTAGGTTCACATGTCAGCAAGATCATGTGTTGTGAATAATGGGTCAATCTGTTGACAAAGATTGATGTCCAATTGAAAATTTCAGGTAACAATTTTCAATTTTGTGTTTTGAACAGAAGTTTAATCTGACACAATGTGTGGTCATTTACACCCTTCTGTTGTGTAGCTTTCCAGTAACTATGCAGTGTTTGTACTGAATATTACCCCGGGGATGAAATATACATAAAAAAAGACTTACTGATAGCATGAGTTTTTACAAGTTTTTAAATACTACATGACAAATACAGTTAATTATTCATAAATAGTTTTTCATAGTATTAGTAAAATGGTAAGTTTGAACTGCAGTCATTACTGTTTACCGATACCATTGTATTGTAGATTCAAAATCTACCATACTTAAACTCATTTTAACATTGGTTCTGACACGAACACAAAATTGGTTTGAAAAACTATATAAGGGTTATTTTGTAAGCCGCATGTTATTGGATATGTTAATGCAGTGTTATTTTTAAGGGATGTTACTATTTTTAGCAGAAGTATTTACATTGATTCTACACATTATTAGAATATTGAAAAATCTTTTCATTCATCTAGCTATACTCTGTGTCAACTCTAGAGGGCTTTCTCCATCATAGCTTCTTTTCTTACTGATTGTCTTTTCCTGGGAATAAGGTTGTATCGAGGGTATTATGGGTAGGGTTGCCATGGATATGTACAGTACCAATATTGTGTCATCAGTGTATCTGACAATGTCAAGTACAAAGCAATAGTACCATGCCCAATTGTGACGGAGCTACATGTCACTTTAAGAGTCATGTGAACATCACCAACTTGGCTTGGAAATCTAGAGATTAGAATGAAATATTCGTCAATGTGGGCACTCTACACCGCTGTAGACATAACAGCAAAGATGAGCCTTTCAGTTTACCAGGACATAGCAACACACTCTGCATATTGTCAAACGGGATTTCATTTTTTCAATTTTGTGAAGTTAGAGTATCCATATTAAACAATATTTTCATGTAGATTCAATAGCTGCAGTCACTTTATTTTGTGACAACCTTTTTTTGATCATCACATCTGATTATGTATACCGATTTCCCTGTGCAGCCATTGTTATTGTACATATGTTCAACATACAAACCCTACCTGGTTTACCCTTGGTTTTGAGTAAACATGTTATGTTTTGTAAATTTTGCTAGTTTCCTTCATTAGCATGTTGATTTTTTTTTTTAGTGAATGGAATGTTGGTATATAGGTGTCATCATTTTATGTACTTCAAACCATATTTCCCACTATTGTTTGAATTTAGTGAACCTGTGATCTGTTTATTCATATCCCATGATGCTTTGCTTGGTAACCATGGCAACACAACCTTTCATATGTCTTGATGCAGCAAATCTTCCTGAAATTTTTAAGATTCATTTTTGGTGCCATCCAACCCTTCTGCCCTATCCACAAAGCATCATGGGTCTATGCAAACAGAATTTTCTCTTTGTTTTTTCTGTACAGTGCATGCCAGTTCATCTTGTCATATTTTATAAATGTTTGTCATCATTCATTTCTGCTTTCCTGGTTTTCTACTACATTTTAGTTTTTCAATAAACTTTCCTTTTTTTCACCCTTCTACTCTTTTCCTCCTTGGTTTCATTGGTCTCTTGGTGTTCTTTTTATTTTCTTATTAATGTCACCAGATTCTGTTTATTTTCCTCTTAATGTCACCAGAAAGTCAAAAAATTCTAATTCTAAGAACTGTCATAAATGATGAAAGCCAGTGTAGCACATGCATTGCTGACCTTTCAGAAATTACAAACAACTCATTCTCATCATTTAAAGACAATCACACGGACAGTTTATCATAGAGATAATTTCAAAAAGGTATCTGTGAATCGAAATGAAAGGTACAAATTTTGACAGAAAAACCAACAATAACGACCAACTGTCTGAGCAACAAAAAAATTAAGCATATCAAAATTACATCCAATGAATTATATTCACAATTCCTGATATTATTTCTTTTAACAAAAGGGGAAAAAACATTATTAAAACATTTTCTACATAGGTTGGCACATTTTTTTGTTCCGTAAAACTTTCTCATGTTTGCATAAAGTAATCTGCAATTCTTATCTAAGACTATTTGTTGAATGGCCAACATAATTTTTCTGCCAAACTCAAATATTTTCACAAAATTCTGTTTGAATCAATATGTACATTGAAACAATGATAAATGCTGGTGACACTAATCTTGTGGTGAATTCTTATCTGTGGTGACCTTTCACCTCTTGTGGGTGCTTATGGTAACTCTCTCATGCTCACCTGGTATATTTATGACCTATGTTCCCCACTCTCTGTCATAAAGAGTTGAGTCCTATTTCTATCCACAAGGGTACTGTTGGGGGGGGGGGGGGGGGGACATTCTATACATGTAAAAATATGTAATATGACTCAACTTTTGTTGGTTTGTGCACAGGTTGACTCATCACTATAGCAATTTAATAAGGCCCATAAGTTCACAAAGTGCAATTTATCTATTTATTTATTTATTTATCTATATATCATATAAAGGCTTTATTTCAGAGTGTAGCACTGTAGTCACGAAGTCTACTGTCAAAATGTGATAAGTGTAGTGCAAATTTACTGATATCTGTACACATGTATATTATTTGTCTAGGGGTAAAAATTACTTGGTTTATGATTGGGGTGTTTCAGGCTTACATGGTTATTATAATAATTCAGTAAGTAATCAATTGAAGAAATTCTGTGAATTTGCCAAAAATAAAAGATCAAAGATAAGTACACTATGCCAAAACAACAAAATATGATATATATATATATATATATATACACACACACAGATGCTTAGAATTAGTTACTGTACTTTTTTGGTGACATAATGATGTAGCTATGTGTCGTTGGTCAATTTCGTAAAAACAAGAGTTAGGTCAAGTGTGACTCCTGAGGGCGTGCTTTACTGAACTGGCTTGCCCGTATTTCTGCATTGTCAATTAGGAGACATAGGAAAATATGATATACTAGTAATCATCTTTCAGGGTCATAAGAATTTGAATACTAGAGGCATGTCTGCTTTAAATTAGTCATACTGAAACTTTTGATGAAAAATTGTTTGAGTCAATTGTCTGCAGGTTTCACTGTGACAGTACAATCACTTTCACTCTTCACAATGGGTTTCAATGAAATGAAAATTTATGTTGCTACAAAGAGGAAATTTGACACAAATCTTCCAGGAACCAAAATACACATGACTGGGTAGGGTGTATGTAGCTTTAATTAATTTGCACAGAAAAGAAACAATGTACAGGTGAAAACAGGAGATCTTACTTCAGTTCCAGCAATTTTCAGAAAATTGTAAAGATATGGGAGGGATGAAATGAAAGTAGGTAGGGTTATAACACATTACCATGTACGTGAAAACTAGACACACATTAGGTATCAAACTCCAAATCTGTAACTTCCAATATTGTTTGATTATGATGATACTTATATGCTCCACCGCTACCTGACAGGCTAAGGTGATATAAAATGGGTCACCATGGCGATGTTAGTGCCAGCCAGCAGCTTTATATGAGATGACTGATTACAGAGTACATTGTAAATTACATGCTATATTTGGAGCCCAGATGTATCACAATTCTATAACACATGGTATTCAAACTATGCTAAGTGTATATTGAAGGGAGGAACTTTGATTTAAAAAAAAAAAAACAATGGGAATTTACAGATATAATCAATAGGTGGAGGAGAGGAACATTGATCATAGATTTATGGATTTTGAACTTTGACCCCATGACAAACAAGAATCAGACACCTGTAAGCATAAAGTACTACTACAGGATTGAAACATCCGACTTACCCTCAAGGCTTCACTGAACTTTGACATAGATTTAGCTAGACTCAGCCTTCTGCAACTTTCCTTTTACTTTTAGTGTCGAAGTTTGATCTAACTTAACCTGAAAAGGAAACTGCATGATAATTCTTAGTCAAGATTAGTTTATAAACAAATTTAATCACCAAATTTTGCTTGTTTGTGTTTTCAACAAAGAACTCCATTTTGAAGGCTGACTTAATTCAGCCATGCTAAGAAATTGTCTGGATCAATGCCAACTTCCTTATAGAATACTTAGAAACCTAAGTCTATAGGCTGTGTATGTCCATCACCACACTTCAGTAATTACCAGATTTTGTGATCAAATTTTATCAGGTATTGATTGCAGTACAGATAATGCAGATGAACAAGTGCTTTAGCTTATGTGTATATACGGAAAACAAGAACATGTATGATTCAGTTGTTTGTCACCCCCCCCCCCTAAAAAAATGATGAAATTACAATTAATCCAAATACTACAGCAAATATAGTTTTCAAAAGAATTTCACTTTTTCCTGTATCAATATAAACATTTTGCAAGCTCATAGTACACAGTGTTAACCTTAATTTCCGAGTCAAAACAATTTGTCAGAATATATAGCCAGTAATTGTAACATACAGTATTATGTATAATTATATCACCTC
Source organism: Glandiceps talaboti (assembly GCF_964340395.1). NCBI lineage: Eukaryota > Metazoa > Hemichordata > Enteropneusta > Spengelidae > Glandiceps > Glandiceps talaboti. Next base: position 11,620,799 of record NC_135563.1, on the reverse strand, counting down.
ACCACTGTACTCTAAAATCCTAATTGTCATCAAAATGTCAGTTTACTCCATTTTGTTTGGGTCTCAGAATTTTCCAAACCCACATGTAGGATATATGTACATAATATAAAATGATCACATAATGAAATATGAAGTGATCAAAGTGAAAGTACAAATTGTCTTGCAGATTTTACCAGAAAATTACAGATGCATATTATGTTTCAAGTAAAATAAGAATCCATAAAAATTTAACTGCTAAGAATTTAGGTTTATGTGGACATAATTTATTTGTCACAATTTTAGTGTCTTTCTACCAAATATTGCATGTCAGTATAAAGATAGCAATGAAGTTAAATATTCAAATAACACGGTTAGATTTCTAGGAATTAAAAGAGAAAGAACACACCAAGCCAAGCTATTATCCATCACTGTTAGGTTTCTAGATAATATGTTTGCAAAACAGATTCTGTAAACATAAAATTAAGCATTTCATATGTGGGCAGAAATATCTTGAAAATTAAAAAGTGTAAATGGTTAAATGTTGACCAAATGAAGTGAAAGTAAATTCAGAGTTCATGACCTTGTATAAATACCACACTATGTCAGTATGTGTATGTGGGTTGTTGCTAGAAGGTAGTAGAGCCTTGACCTTTTTGAATTCTGATGACCCCCAGCACAATTCACTCTGCTGCTATGGTCTCTTTTATTAACAGAATATTTGTAAACACTGGTGTCACAGTGATGTGTACTTACATTATCATACATCTAGGGGACAGTGGGGAACCAATTACACCAGAGAAGGTGAAGCTGTATGTTATTTCAAAAATTGTTCCTGAATTATATGGCTATAGCTGTGTTGGTGTAATTTGGGAGACTGCCATCACTACTGTTGTTGCAAAGGAGAAAGTGAAACTAAATATGTGGTTCTGAGTAATGTACGTCAGTGTAGGCTGACTCATGATTCCATAGAACTAGACTCTATTTATAGAACAGTAAATCTATTGTGAGCTCGCTGCAAAGCACTGTACATACATTATTATCAGCTTGTTTCTGTCTGTGCTCTACTATCTCAGTGCAACCAGTCATTGTAAAAGAACAAAGATGCTGGCATTTTGCGGCATGTTCTGTATACAATATATTTTTGTTGGAAAAATCTGAGGTTGATTTAAACCTTCAAATATCTCCCAATTTTTTATGAAAGCATTTCTTAATTTTTTCAAGATCCAAAGGGAAGAAAACTTTGGAAATTCACCATGCCTGCAATGCACACAAATGATTTCTAAAAACAAAAATGCGACATGTTTCGCTTGTATGTATTGGTGGTATCAACCCCCAATTTCATAAAATGTACACCAAGGGTTATGTCAGGAAAAAATCATAGGATCTTTAATATATATTAAGTACATATGGTTATCAGGAGTATTATTCTGGTAATTGAGCCTTCAATTTTCTAAGATAGACACAAACTATTACTCTAGTAATTGAGCCTTGTTTTCTAAGATAGACACAAACTAAATCTATTGTCACAACATGTTGATACAACTGTCATTAAAGCTATTGAATGGATGTTGGTTTAATTACAGTCTCAGTAGGGAGTTCAAGTTTCATAAACTTGCAGTGTAATGTTTTGGGACTTCCAATGTTTACACTATGTTGATCACAGGGAGATTAGAATGCTCAACAGAGGAACTGCTATCACCCACTTGTGTAATCTACCACATTGAAAAACAATAAATTTAGTTTGCTGTCTATCTTAGTAAACCGAAGGCTGGATTATCAGTGTCATATATCTGAATCAGTGTACCATGTCATGGCTGAATTTGTGTTTGGATTTTATTATGTATTAACGTGACTATATATTGTGACCAAAATGTTGATACTGAAACAAGAACATGTAGGTTATACCTTTGGTTAACATGGATATTGAAGTTAATTTTTGCCACAAGCATATCGGGGGTGGGAGGGGGGTTTGTGTTTGTATCCCCTCCCATAGTTTAATGATAAGTATATTAAAGGAGTGCTTTAACATATGAGATGTAAATATGGCTGTAATGATAAATAGAATTATAATAATCTAGTAACGATAGTACACCACCATAATTTCTATGTCAATTACTTTGCCCAAAGTCCACCAAATAGCAGTATATTCAAAAGTACATATGAAAAAAATGAAATGATTCAAACAATTTGTGATAATGATGTGAAATTTGTAGAAATGACCAAAGCTTTTGGTGTCTGAAAAAAAGAATATATATGTTTTAGTTTTGCCTTGTAGTACTCAGAACTTTATTCAGTGGTAATGCAGTTGTGATACTCTATATTGTACAACACAGTATATCTATTATTCATACTTAACAAAACAAAACAAAATTAAACAACAACAACAATGGCGATGATGATGATGATGATGATGATGACGACGACGACGACGACGACAACGACAACGACAACGACGACGACGACGACAACGACAGCGATGGCAGCGACGACAACAACAATGACAACAACAAGTGATATCAGTGAAATTTCACATTGTTGCCCAGTTTCATGTGTCATACATAACCCGGCAAAGACTTGGTTGTCTAGTTGATTTGACAAACCTGATAGCCAAGTCTCTGGGTTACATATGAGAGTGAATCCCGACTCAAATAGTTGTGTCGACCTTAAAAATTTCAAATTACTGTGTAAAAACGTCCATAATTCACTTTTTCATTTCTCTTTTTTCCAGGGTGGTTCCATGGGTAATTACTACAGCAAGTCGTTTGATTTCAACGACAATGATGCTAACTTTGATAGTTTTCATCCCAAACCTAGAGCTAGAAGTTACCATGATGATCCAGGTAAGTCAAGTTATGTAACAACACAGGGGACAGCAAGCATGTAATTGATAGATCGTACAATCAGTCAATTACATGCTTGTAATCCCCTGTGGTAACACTGATTCTTGTAAGTGCAACAAATATGTCATCATCTCACACTGGCAGGCAAGTTTTGATGACATTAGACATTTATCAAAAGTCTTACAAATTTTCACAATTTTCTATATTCCAGATTCTGCATACAATTCTGACTACAACAACAAGTATGCCATGTCTCCCGATTCATATGAACAACGGAAGAGTAACATGTCAGAGAAAGAATTGAGGCAGGCAAGAATTGCTAGAGGAAGGTCTCTGCCACATCTTGGACCAGAACGAAAGGTAAAACATGAAATATTATGGCCAAGATTAAGAAATATTAATTTAATAGAAATTCTTATTTTTGTTATTAGCCCCGCCTTATTTTTACCCATGGTTGTAATAAGGTTATAAAAAATTGTTTTCTGATACTCTCCCAAAATAATTCTTTGTAATTATTTTATTCAAAAAGTGAAACTTTATAGAAAAGCTAAACAAAGGAGTAGGCATTTACTTTATTTATTAATAAATAGCATCTGATGTATTTACTGGAAATATGAAACAATTATATAAAAGTTTTGGAAAGTTTATTGATTCAGCTGTGTGGAAACCAATACACCTTAAATACCAAATTGGATGTGGAAATGTAATTGTTTCATACATATAGATATATATCTAAATATTATAACCTCTGAAAATAAATATGACAAAATTTAGTGTATAATCTTACTGACTCAGGGTGTTAGAGTTAATTTGAAACACCATGTCTGTGAGCTCTTTATTTGTAAATTTCTGTGATAACAATTGAAAAGCAAATCATTATCTGAAATTTTGAATAGTCTGGTATAAATCGTACATACTATGAACATAGTCAGAAATATTAAAAATTGTTGTAATTTGTAACAATTACATAATAAATTATGAAAAAATTTATCATACTTGTGAAATAGTGTGAACATTACATTGGATTTCTTACCATTTTCTTGCTTCAGAGCAGTGTGTTTTTAGAATTTAAGATGGCGTTTACCAACACCAACTTGGTAATGTGTTCAAAGGTCCAGTCTGGCAAATGAAATACAGACACAATTCGATTAGTTTGATGTTTACATTGCAACAACCTTTGATATAAATTAATAGAATTGTCAATAAATTCCATTTGTGATAAGCCATGTAGTCTAGTCTGCATGCACAGTAAAATATTTTAAATTCACTAAAAACTCTCAATTGTGTAGTGTATCAAGCCATTTTTACCATAAACAGCAACAGTAATATTAAATGAAGTTAGTATCTTTGCTGAACTTTAGCTGAAAAAAATGGAAATTTTGAGGCATTTGTGTAAAATTTCATTGCCGATCATCTTGAAACTTGAAACCATGCTATTCTTAGTAGAAAAGAGTTCATCTCATTAAGATAGGCTTCACTTAGTTTGTAGCATAAAACATTGCATGTGGCCTGTAGGATTCTCCTCGACATCAGTATTCCACAGTTTTATTTCTTTTCTTTTTATTTCATGAATGCAGCCCCAACTTGCTGTAGCCAAGGTTTCCAATGTAGAGGTACAATCATTCATTTTCATCCATTTTTCTTGTGTTGTGTGTTTTCTTTAAATAACAAAATTCTGAAAATTCAGTGCCTTTATCCCATCATACCTTGCGATAAATCATTCCAAAATCAGTGTTTGCTCTGTGAAATATGCAGGTTTGAGAACTTTAAAAGTGTGGAATTGAGTTTCTTTTCGTGAACATTTGTAGTGCAAATTTTACAACCAATTCATATGGTATGACTATAATGACGGGAAGAAAATAAGCTACAAATTAGCAAAAAGAAAATGACAATGTTCTCTAAAATATGTTTCCTGACCACTGCTGTCATAAAATCTATTAAAAAAAAAAATCAGTGTGGTTAGCTGCTATCATCTGTATAACCAGCTGACATGAATTCTGTGATTTCTCCATAACATTAAGAGTTACTAAGATTCCTGATCAAAAATATTTAATAATAAATCTCAAAGACTTCAAAAACTAAGAACTGTTCACTTAAAGTCTTTGGGAAAGAAGCATGTAAAGTTTTGTTGAATAATATATCAACTTATCTGAATTACTTTATGGAGTGTTAAACTGAAATTCAAGTACAGCTAATGGTATTTGGAAGGTCCTAAAATTTGATTTATTTCAACAAAAGCGACATAGAATACCATAAATTTTATGAGAGATATCAAACAATCCATTTGTAAGTCTTCATAAAGAGTGTATGAGTATTCCATACTATTATAGTTTTCATACCCAAAAGGCAAACTGTAACATTTTGTGCTGCAGTGCTGAAAAAAGATTTGAATTTGTGAGCTTAAAATGTGAATAGAGTACATATCATTTGTATGTGCCGTGTAAAATCAGCTAAAAGGTTTCTTAAAAGTGTTTTGCTTGAGATCATGCTGCAAGGCTGTCAAAAAGATTTGTTCATGCTCTGTGTGTAATAATAAACTTTGCTTGCGTTCAGTTGAATTTTTATTCATTTCTTTTCAACCAAATCTTTAGTGATATTAACACTTCCAAAAACTTTTCTTTCCGTAAACAACCCATCTCAATTCCCAAAAAGTGTCTTTCCTTTACTTTTTTTTCACTGAAAATACCCTTCTTCCTTTATTCTAAGAAATCTATAATTTCCCACATTATATTTAACACCATGGTATATAATCTTTCATTTTTGTTGAGTGTGTGTCTGTTAATCATTCAGAATCAAGCTGTCCCATTAACATGGCATATTTTCTTTTCTTTTGTCGTATTGCTGTTGTGTGTGGAAATTATAGTCACTTGAAAACATTCAATCAACCAAGGTTTGTAGTTTTGAAAGGAGACTTGATTAGTTGCTTCATGGCTTGTTACCATAGCGATAGTCCAGTCAGCAGCTTAGCTAGTGTGGCGGCCATATTAGATATTTAAAAGTGGCATGCATATTGACATTAGCACACTTCACAACACCACCACGGCTTCAAAAGTCAAGCTGAAATAAATCAAAGCAACAGATTAGTATAAAGTCCGTCACACCAATTTCCCCATTTATCAATCAAAATCAATCAATATCATACATTTTCACTTTGTCTATAAAAAAAAATCAACAGTGCAATTTTGGTAACAGAATCTGAATATAAGAAATGACAGTCACAATGTGGTATCAAATGCAGAAAAACATTATTAACAATTTGGTATTTCCTGAAAAGAATTTGTATCAGTTGTGAACCAAAAACAAAGTGGGAAAAACAGAAATATTATTCAGAATAATGCTTATAGGAGAAAAATACACTAGATATTGTGCAAGTTTCTGCAAAGGTTAATGTAAGGTTATGGCGCTCTAGTGAACTGTACTTTGTGTGGGTGTTTACTTGTGGCATGCTTTGGTGTCTAGGCTGTGAGACATGAAATGCATTGTTCGGCCGAATCACATGATTGCCCTAGTTCTATTATTTGATAGTTTAGTACCGCCTTATCAGGTAACAAATTACATGTACATATTGTTAACTGGTGGACTTTATACAAGGAATGTTAAGATTACACACAGCTCGTAGTCACCATAATTGTTCTAAATTAAACCCAGGGTTTTATGCAAATGACCTTTAGTTTCACCTGTCAGCATTTCCCATGTGAAGAGAGAAAATTTGATTTAGCAGAGTCAAATTCTATAGTTGTTCCATCACCTTGAATGTTCAAAATTGTTCTGGTCCTTTTTTTTTCAATCAAAGAAGTTTAAAATTTACCTTTATTTGGACCAAGAATTTATTAAATCTTTGAAAGTACGAATTTGTAGAAAACATTCCCTAACACTCTAACAACAACAATATGTATTTAGTCTCACATTCATTTAAACTTCTGTTAAATAAGTCATTCCAAAGACATCTAATACTTCTAAATGTATTGACATTTTGTGTAAGACTTTTTTTGGCTTCATTTATCAGAGTACATTTAAATGCTGTGTCAAATTCTTGAAATTAAGTAAACTTATTAAATGTCTATTAAATGGCTATGAAATATAAGTTTATGCATTGGTTAACCTTTAGGTAAAATGTACCTTACAATACATATAGAAACCTTGTTACAATTTCAAGAAAACTAGATGCCAACCTACACACAACCTTTACTGCATTTCTCCCTCTCTGTTACCATGCAAACTCATCAAAAGTAATATCACAGAGAAGTTCAAGTCAAGTTAGCAGTAACAGTCCACCTGTTAACAATTAAGATAGTTATTACTACCCACATGACATCAGAGAAGATAGACTGCTTGGTGTTGTACATGTTGCTGTTGCTTATACGTACAATGACGTACACTTGCTAGCACTTACTCTGTTGATCACCATCTTTTACTGACAATCATCTTTCTTTTCACAGTTCTTTCGTGACTTGAAATCAGTGTTTTTTGTCTTCATAAAATCACATCAATTCACATGTATTAATCAGCCGTTGTAAAAACCCTAAATCACAATGTTTCTCACATTAACATATGCTAATTCATGTCATTTCAAGTGTGAACAAATATATTAACATGATTTCCATCAAATTCTAAAATTATCAAATTGTTGATCATATTCATTAATTTATCGCTTGCAAATCATGATTTAAACTAAGTTGTGAAATCGATGTTTCTCAGTTAATTATTGTATTGTAGAAAAAAAATTAATTAAATAAGTGTTCATTATTGATAATTACAGGTTAACATTTATTGTTTATTTCAAATATACTAATTTCAAAATAAAATTCGAAAACAGTTTTTCAAAATTAACAAATCAACCAATCAACAACTTCTGAGAAAAATAAACCAATCAGTGCTCAGTAAGCTGATGAACCAACCATTCAGGATTGATTTGATGAAACAACCAATCAGAATGCATTTAGCTGATTCAGGAATCAACCAATCAGTGTGTGTGTAACATGAAAAGATGGATCATGACTGATGATGTCATAAACATCTATTTCACAGGAAGAAAAGAACCAGATGAATAAAGGATTGACATATTCACAGCCGGATTTCAGCAAACGTGATTCCATACCAAACATGGCTAGGAAAGGCATATCTATGCCGGATATGTCAGCAACTGACAAAGTAATACCGGTATGTATCAAATGGGAAAGGAAGTCTACAGTGAGGAATAAGTTTAGTCTAAGAACAGGGAATGTCCTCAGGACTGGAGTAGTACAAGATATGTAAAACAAACAGTAAACTTATCAACTATTAATAAACTACCACCATCCTTATAAATTAAAGGACAAATTATGTATTACCAACAAAATGCAAGCTAAACTAACTAAACAAACAAACTAAATCATCATGAGTGAAATATAATAAGTACAACTGCTGACATCAGACCAATGATGAACAGAATCTGTTACAAACAGGGAAAGCTAGTAGTCAAATGAATTGGATTAATTACACTTGGCAGAGCATGATGTTGGAACAGCAGAGACTTGTATTACACACCATGACTTGATAAGAACAGTTTCATAGTTGCTTTATGTGTACGTGCAGTGTCAGGGGAACTGGAAATTCACTAAGTTGTTATAAAACTGTTCTTATCACACTTGTGTATTAAATACAAGTCTCTGCTGTTCCAGCATCATGTTATTAATCCAATTCATTTGTTTACTTTCCCTGTTTGTAACAGCTTCCATTTGTCCATGTTCTCATTAATAGCCCTACAGAGTTTACATCGAATCAAAAATATGTAAAAGTAATGACATTTAGTCTCAAGACAAAATGTTACATTTTCCATCATTGTTTTTATTGAAAATGAGAGTTGTCTGTATACACGATGAACTAATAAAAGTGGAAGCAAATAGTAGGCAATTATCACTACATGAGTAGTGTTTTCATTTCATTTTGTCCCATTCAACAACATTATGAGTTTATCATCAGGTATGTATTGATAACACAAGCAATAACAACCCGAGGAAGTGATATTTAGAATTTGGAATGCTTGACAATGAACACCGCTTTGATGTATAATGTCTGATGATGAGTTTAACTTCATTTGATTTGCCTTACCCTACAGGTTTATCCCATAGAGTCGTTGTATACAACAAACTATAGACTACCTAAGGATGTAGACAGAGCTCATTTAGAGGTGAGAAATAACTTTAAACAAATGTAATTTCCTGGAATTGATGGTGAATAAAGATTCTTATCACAAGAAGCCGAAGCCATCACAGAAAGAATTGAGTGTGTGTGTTATTTTTACACTAAAAGGACATTGAGTGCTTGTAAGGGAATTTACATGATGAGCTCATGTAATTACCATCACTAAGTTATGTTTAGTTTGAATTACAGTTGGATAAAGTAGTGAAATGTCTTGTGCATTTTATTCACTTTTGTCTGAAAGATCAGGGATGATCAAGAATATATGATGTATCATAAAAGTATAAAGTGTTATGGAAGATTAAACTGTACAACAGTTTGTTAGAAATTATCAGCTTTTGTGCCTGTTGCTACACTAATGCTGTCAAAGCTCTAAGTGTTCAATGTGTTCTTGCTTACACACACACACACACACACACACACACACACACACACACACATACACACCCATCCATCCATCCATCCATCCATCCATACATACATACTGTACATACATGCATCAACACACACACACACACACACACACACACACACACACCCATCCATCCATCCATCCATACATACATACTGTACATACATGCATCAACACACACACACACACACACACACATGCATACATGTACTTACGTTAACTTCACATCTTATTGAAACTACTAAAACAACTTTCCTTGGCCTCACAATTTAATGTTTGTTCACCTGTTGTGTCTTACTCTCTGCTCTCTTCTCTCATTTACAGCGTCGACACCGTTCTCTTGATAATCTCCATCCTATTTTCTACATGTCAATTTAATTTCCTCTTATCACTTCATCTTTTCTTCTTATTATTTTATACCATCTTTCTTCTTTCTGTCCTCTTTCTCATTGTTTGTGAAAAAAAATTCTAGATGTTAATGTTTTTTTAGTTGTTTTCAATGTTCTTGCTTTGAACACCACTATAGAGAAATGCAATATTTACTGTGACCAGTATGCAGGTTCTGGGGACATGTTGTTAAAAATTGGTGGGATCTGAGAAGTTTCAGATTTGAGTTGATAATTTGTATATTTATTGTTTCATTCATTTATTTACATTTTTTTTATTCATTACGTCTTACCCTAAAGCTTCATCTGTCACGAGAAGATTTCTTATCTGCATTTCTAATGAGTTTTGAAGAGTTCAGCGATCTACCGCTGTGGAGACAACAGCAACTCAAGAGAGAGGTTGACCTGTACTAACACAGGCTAAATGTCATTGCAGTGATAACACCAATCTCTGTGTCATAAAGTTTTCTTCATTTCCAAACATTTTCCCAAAGCAACAGAACCATGTTGACTGTAAGATGTATCATGTTGTTCAGCCCTATCAGGCTTCTAAAGCATGTGAGTGGTAGCTGATAGCATGACACAAATGTTGTATCTTACAATTAAGCTACAGAACCATGTAGAGTTGATATCCATTCAATCTGTTCAAAGTTTGTGAAGAATTGTGTGAAAGCATGATGCACTTGTCATCTGAAATGGACTCAAAGACTAAATTAATAGAAAATTAGAATATTAGTGCAGTGAACCACCTGGAAAAATGTTTGGAAATGAGGAACAATGTATTATTCCTACCACAAATACCACATTGCTTTTGATTCCACATGTCATGCACAATATTTAATTCACACACATAAATCAGCTTAAGAGGTACTCAGTTTAGACTATAGTCAATTTAAGGTGTCAAGCAATTTTAGTTTTAATCTGTATTTTAATCTCTTATTTAAGAGATTTTAAAGATCGCATTTGTTGTGCATTAATTGTTTTATGGATCAAATGTGAACAAACTAAACACACTCAGCTGGGACTGAGTATTCTCAACTTCTAAAAAGATCTAGTTAAGACATTCAATGAGAAATGAATCTAGCTTGAAGCAGGTCCTAAAAAAATGGCTAAAGATAAGTTTAAATTTACAGTATATTTAAGGAGTGTGTATAAGTTAAGACAGTAATTAAGTTAATGTTAAGGTACAGGATTTTATCAAGACCTTCATTTTTAGGCCATGTTGTTTAAATAACAGATTTGTTTGTGAATCTGTATATTATAGTTCAGTGTACATGTTCTGACTAACTGTATGGTCAATGCATGCCACAAAGTAGAACAATCTAGTCTAGTGCTAACCGTGGCATCAAATCTCAAGATCTCTCCTGGTATGGTGGTGAAGAAAAGATTCGATGCCACAGGTAGTATCTAGACATAGAATAATCAAACACAATCAAATATAAGTCCATTACGGTTTTACTTTACACAACAAAAGTGTGACATGAAGAGAATTTGTAGAAAATTTTGATGTAAATTTTTTGAAGTGATGTAGTGTTTTCACCGAAAGTTGTCAGATTTATAAGGAATGAGATCATGTACCAGAGAAAAATGTCCGACCCACCCATTTACTGATCATACGAGAATTACCAGTAATTGAAGTTTGGAGTTTATGTTTGACCGTTTTGTTTCACAACATGTGTTAATTTGTTGTTTTCAAGTCTTCATTGAGTAGATATTGTGATTTTTGGTGTAACAGTGTATTATTTATTGTAGAACTTAAGAAATATAATTGTCATTGTTTTTGAGTTGTAGGCATAGCAACGTAAGGTGGTATATTATAACAATTTTTATGTGACATGCGTGATATAGTCAAAGTTAAACTGGATTACATAATGCTGCAGAATGTGTTGTATATTTGAAAGAGATTGTATATTCTATTGATTGCATGATTTTTTTTAAATGCCAGAAACCACAGTGACTTGTGGAATATGCTAATTATTTAATTTAAATAATCTAACGAATGCTCCTAAGTATACTGAAAAGAGTGAATTGATGACAATTAAGGTACATCATCTAATCAAAATTAAGACTTAAGTTTGGATTTAACTTTTAGAAAAGAAATTAGATCAAATTGCTGATTCTTCATTATTATATTTTTCTTGTTTTGTTATTAGGCTACAAAAAGCTGCCCTTTCAGTTTTATTTTTAAACAATGCCAAAATCAAGATGAAGGCCTTTAGATGGATTGATAATTTTTAAATTATTAATAATTATTAGTGATGTTTTTCATTTCTTTAGTTTTGATGCATAAAAAAGCAAAATATATATGAAAGGGTGCATGCCCTCCACGAACTTTGACAATTCTTTCCTGTTTGGATCTGTGCTGCCTGGTAAAATTATACACAAACTTGGTGAAGTGTTTACTAAATTATGATCTGTCTTGTCTTTCTGTCTAATTATACACAAATCTGGTAGTAAAGAATTCATTAGATTACCTGTTTTGTCTAAAGTTCAAGATATACATGTACAATGTTGATAAAGGTCTGTACACTTTGCAACAAATTAAAACAATGCCATTGTGTGCTCAGTTCTCAAGACCTTTGAAACATGGCATCAAATTAATGATGTGGCCTTTATATGTTAATACCATGTAAGGACGTGTCCAGGTCTAGCTGTTACATGTAAATTTTCAAACTAACACAGGATCAACCAGGTCAGTTTGACAATGTATCTAAATTTGGCACGAGAACAAGAACACTCAAAAGTGTGTATATGTGTGCTTCCATGTAATGTTTTCTTTAAGTTATACAGCAAACTAAATGTGGCTGCCATTGTCAAAGACTTGTAAGTTTAGTATTGTCACCATGATGTTTTAGAGCAAATGATACCAATCCAGTCCAGATAGTATACTAATTTATAGTTCAGTACTGCTTTTCCAGAAGTCAATTGTATCATGCAGACAATATGGGCAAGCATTGTAAGTGTAAAAATATGTTGCTATAGTTACAAATGCGTAAAAATATGTCATCATTATTGCTTTAAAACTTTCAGTAAATTAACTATTTTCACCAAAGTTGGGGGAAAATGAGCAAAGAAATTAAGAAATATTTTTTTTCTGATTACCAAGTCAGTCATGTATTTACTTTCAATTACTTCAGCAGAGATAGTAAACTTGTTACGATAATGTAGAAAGCAAAACAAACCATTACAGATAGACTATCAAGCAGCAAAAAGTTTGAAAATTCCTTAAATTGGCAATTCTTCTTAATTCATAAGAGAAAGTGGCTCCAAAAGAAACTACTATATATCTTGTCTATACTTTGATTATATGTTTACCTTATGATTGAATGATGCTTGTAAGCTTTATTTACAAAATGTTAAATTGATACATATATGTTAATTTTATTTATCCAGTATAGTACTGTTTTTATGTCAACATTATAACATGGGTATACTGTGGTGTATATTAAGAAAACAAGCTAACATTTGGCAATAGATTGTGAAAACTGATGTCGGATTGACTAAATCTTGATATTTTAACTTATGGCAAGGTTTTGATGCGTTAATAAAATGTCTTGATCCAAACAATAGAATTGTGTGGTTTGTTATGAAGGTACTAAGTGTGTTTATAGCAGCTGTTGAGGAAATCCTTCCTATCGGATGGAAACAGTCCACATTCTTATTTTTTCTTGAAACTGTGTATTTCCCATCATGATCCTTTTGTCATGAACAGTTATATATCTCACCATCTTCTTTTAACAACCTGATAAAAACCCAATGAAGAATGCAAGTAGGACCAAATTTGAATTGCTTACTTCATTAATTCAAGTATGTTGTTCTCCCTGTGTTATGCTGTGGGTGCTCATATTTGCTTCTCTTATTTACCGTACAGCTAAAACAGGGGGTGTTTGCCAGAAGGGCTGTCCATAACATACACATTTACAGCTAAAACAGGGAGTGTTTGCCAGAAGGGCTGTCCATAACATACATATTGAACTGATCAAAGTCGATCTTTTGGCAAGTTGAGATTGTTGTTTTGCTCACTAGATAAGAGCAATTTTATTGCTGAACACAGCAGGATTGTGATTGAAGATAGAGTTTTGTTTCATTTGCTTTGCTATTTTTGGATATGTTAGATATATTCTGTGAAGTAAGAGATAAGAGAATGCTATCATGCAACTGAAATTTGTAAAATAATTCAGACAACTAATGTTCTCTGAGATATAAATTTATTCACACTGCAGAGTTTTAACAACTAATCTTTGGATCAGTGGTGTTGAAGTGGGTTCTACAAGTGTGTCACTGTGTGTGTGTGTGTGTGTGTGTGTGTGTGTGTGTGACATAACTTATAGCTAAGTAAAATATCAGGCAACAGCTGTATATTTGATGGGGACATAGTACATTATTCCAAAAGATTTTAGTGTGAACTTTGGTCGAACGAAAATACTCAATAACACATTTCATTAATTACATGATTTCAAAAACGTCATATACCAGTGACTTGTTGAATGTTTAAAAAAATGAAAGAATGAGGTGACTGCAGTTGAATGGTGAAATCTGAAGCGAAACCAATATTTGTACAAATGAATTTTTGTTGAACATATACATATCATATACTCTTGTGCAACTTGGCTAAAAAAAAATATCCCCTTACTTTGAATTTCACAGATATACCAAATTGAAAGTTGGTACCAAAGAATATCTTTATATTGTTAATAAAGTGAACAATGTGACTTGTCTGTTCTGACTTTATCATCCACGTATTGTATTTTTTTTAGATACCTCAAAACCTTCCACAAGGGCTCCTTCTAAAATACATGTGCATTTTGGTTATCTTACTAGACAATATATAAAAGCCGTTTCCAAGATTGGCTGTAATCTCAAAGTGTGTTACTCTTAGAGGAAAAGTAGCCTACAAATTACCCTCTATCTTTATGTTGTACAAATTGTGCAAAAAAGGCAAATGAAATGTTTTGAAATGTGTGTACAATTTATCAAATGCTTTCTACTTGATTGGTTGAACAAAACTCTAGATGTGAACTGGAGAAGTATAACTACATGTATGTTGTACTGTCCTAGATGTGAACTGCCTTGTCTGTAATAAGTGCTATGTAGAGTAAAATTTATATCATGGGAAAATTCATGAAACAACCTTTAAATAGGGAACAAACAGAATTTGCGAGGGGTCAGGGGGGGGGGGGGATTGAGAAAATGGGGGCACAAAAAAATTGGTGGTGAGAAGGGAAGACCCTTGGAAATTTTGATTGGAAAGGGGTCACAAAATATTTTGCTCATGATTTTAACCAAATTTAACCCAGAGGAGCAGTCGCTTACCTATTACATTTGCCAAATTTCATCTGACAAGATTTTTCAATGCAAGATGGAAGGCTTAGAAATCGTCGGAATTACTGCCTTCCCGTTGACTATGACGTCAATTGCACCTGGCAAATATCATTATGCGAGTTCTAAGGATGATTGTTCTAGAAAAATGGATTTTTACTGATCAGATGTCGAATTGGCAATAATTTCACGACTTGGAAATATACTACTCGCATTTCGTAGGGATCAGTCACATCCCTTGTGGGATATGTACAATTGTGGCCATTTCGCATATTATAGGAAAACAGATTAATTCTTGTTGATAATGATTTGTAATTACTCTCTTGTTGATGCTTGTCAGTATTTATTTATTTATTGTTTGTTTGTTTGTTTGTTTTTTCCGTAAACATAACTAACTAAGCCTGAGTGTCCTGTGATTTAAGTGCAAACTTTAGAACGATCAAAAAAAGCTAGAAAAACAAAAGCCTCCAAATAAAAAAAAAATTGAAAAATAAATAAAATGACACAAAAATTGTTGTGACTAGTTTTGAGAGGAAACCCCGGAACAATGAAAAGCTAAAAAACAAAAACGTCAAATTCGAAAACTAACGGTACAATTATTGCAGCTAGAAGATACGAAGATGCCATTATCACAGTATGTCATTTATATCACGGCAAGAACCTGATCTGAATGGGGGGGGGGGGGGGATAGAAAAAATTGTGGCTGCAAAAAAAAATAAAGATACAGGAGATGTTAAGATAACATATAGGTACAGTGTTAAATTACGCCTGTGTTTAAATGCCGTAAAATGTTAGGATTTTCCTCTATGTAATGCCAAAATTCTGGGTTGGTGATCAAAAACTGATGCCTAGCTTGCTTTCATTCTGATTGGTCAAAAGAAGTCATAAGAAGGGGAATCCCCGGTACCAGACCTGACGTCACTGCCTTTCGGTTTTTTGATTGGTAGAAGGTCATGACGTCATGGGAATTCCCGGAACTGTTCGCAAGCACCGAAGAGGTCCACCATCTTCACGGTGGTGTGCGTGCACAAACGGATTGTCGTTCGATCATATATCTAAACGTTTGTCCAAACAATTGGTGGATTCATAGGTTTCAAAAGGCAGACTGAGTCGGTAAGTCATACGTGACGTGTAAGTGCACGTGCACTAAATATTGTCGTCAAATAGGTGTAGCGTTGCACACTGAAAATATTTGGCGCTGCGTTTACTAATGCTACACTGCGTATTTTTCGAAAGAGAAGTAAGGTTTAGACCTACAAAGCTGCAGAGCGATAACATGGCGGCACTTATTGACAACACTAACGTTTTGAAAACGACTTCATCATAATTTGTCAGCTCAGAAGTCCCCTTGTAATGTCTACCTAAGCTTATCTTGGGCAAACGAATACAGTAATACAGTGCTGTTAACCGACCGGACTTTCACTTTACCATGTACTTAATCATGGTTTAACAGTCAAAGTGAAACTTGAAGTCAAGTCGGTCCCTAGCTGTTAGTGCATATACTCAATAATATATCCATGATATACTAGACTACGCCATTCGAACTTCTAGTAGTTTATCTGTTATGTCGCATTTGGTTTCATCATGTTCATGTATTCATCACAATTGTTTTCGTCACACATTGTAATCCAATTGCTCTGTATTTATAGTACGCTACCCATGATGGAGGTAGGGTATATTCGAGCACATAATAATTCCCAGAGGAATTACTCAAGGTTACAAACAAAGCACAGACGAAATAAGTAAAAGAAAAGAAATTTATAGTATACATTAAGAAATAAAAAGTAAAAAATAACAATAGGAATAATCAATTATGAAATTAAAACATACTAATGCGTTAAATGAGTTATAAGAGTAGGTATTGCTGTCTCATAACTGAACATATGCTTATATATTGTGCAACATTAATAATATTATTATCGTTAGTCATTAAAGATATGAATTTTAAATCATTTGCTAAATTTTCAAATGTGGGCACATGCAGTTTAATTTAGTGTCTAGTGACTGGCACCTGTCACCAGCATGAAGTGCAAGTGACACAATTTGATAAGTCATGCCTTTGAAAAACATGCACTCCTTACTTTGGAAAATGATTGCCTAAGTACACTGAATTCACAGAACTTTCAAAACAGGGGGAACAGTTACATATCATTATATTTGTATATTTTCAACATAAACCAGTTGTTCTACATCGCTTTCTAACATTGTTATTGTTGTTGTAAAGATTCAGTTTGCTTCGATGTCGACATTGCACATGGATTGTGTCCTACTTACAATTTACATACATGTAGGACCATAACTTTAGCATGTACATCAAAGTAATTCACACCTAGGTCTGAATGACACCATAGGGTATTTCTCACATATTTCTTAATGGCACCAAGATTAACATGTTTGAGATTGCTTGAACACATTGTTATTTAGCACAGCTAAACTATATTCATTCATGCAAGATGTGATAGAGTGTCTTGTCTGTCTATCTGTCTGCCTGCCTATCTGTGGGTGACTTAAGTCAAAAACCAAAGGCAAGATTATTTTGATATTTGATAGGGGATGAAACTATGATTTCAGTCCCTAGTTAGAATGTTGTTCAAGACAAAACATACATATCTGCCTAGCAACAAGACCATGCCCACAACAAGTTCACAGGCAAATGGTGTTGGATATTGCAAAAGTGTAACAACAGGAATGGATATCTAAATGAATAAACATTTTTTAAAAATATGCAAATATGCCTAGCAACAACACCACACCTATGACAATAGCTAAATGCATTTATCATTTACAAAGATAAGGACTTTGTTGGACTTGCAAGTAAATGAACATTCAAAAATATTTGCAAAGGTGCCTAGCAACAAAACTATGCCCGTAGCAACAGTCAAATAATTGTGCATATTGCATGGGTAACAAAATACTAGTAGATTAGCATGTGGATAAACATTTGTTTCTTTTTAATATCATATATTTTACAGTTGTGCTACTTTGCCATTAGCGCTATTTTAATATCTTCAATTCTATACATTTCAGCTATTTTCCTTTATGTTATGAATGTATGTAAAATTGTGTAAGAGCAAAAAAAAATTTCTTTCAAATGATGAAACTACATGATGACGTTATATATATAAATTGGTTTCCACACAAAAGAAAATGTAGTAATGACTATTTAAATTGTTGATACATGAAGTGGTATTATATTGTCAAGCAAGATAATGCCCGCTTTCTGCTTCAGAGCAGTTTTAAGGAATAGAGGATGATGATGTTGTGCCATCCGCTTACAACTTACTTTTCACTAAATGTAACTAGTAATTGATTTGGATATTCATTCATTATTTATGGAAATGGTTTCATTTACTACAATACCATATTTATATGTATATTCATTTCAATCAATTGTCATTTTTGCATTTTAGCAGTCATTCTGCAGAAATTTCGACAATTGCAATATGTCTGACACATCTTCTGAAGGTAAACGCGGTAAAGGGGATAATGGATATGCTGATGGAGCATCCTCCAATGTAACAGATGAGGATTATATCACAGGTGAAAAGGATGGTTCCATTGTTGTAACGGGTATTCCCTTAACACAAGAAATTTTTGTTACACTCATTGATAAGCTGACTATCCACTTTCAACGACGCTGCAATGGAGGGGGTGATGTGAATAAGGTTGAGATTTGTTGTGAAAGCCCATCTACCCTGTCTGCAAAGGTCACTTTCTGTAACCCTGATGGTAAGTTAATATTTGATTATCATGTATATGAAGAATAATATGTCTAATAATTTACTGCCTTTTCATACAGCATTCAAAACTGAAATCTGACATGTTTCGAAATAACAGAATAATGTTGAATGCTTGCCCTTGATGATAACAAATTACCCATAACTAAACAAAGGATTGCTGTTAGGTAAATATTCACTGGGCAACTGATGTCTTTGATCATCAAAAATATACATTAAGAATCTTCCATTTCAGTAATAGTATACAATATAAAGAAAGGAGAATTATTTTATAATAGTGGTGGAAAAGAGGGGAGAAATTGTTGAGAATAGTGGAGAATAGCCATTTCGTGGATATCACACAGACAAATAGTAAGAGGAGGAGGCCCAAGCTTGTCTAAGGATACACAAGTAAAAGAATACTGTAATGCAGTGCTCTCATGCTAATTACATCTCGAGTTTGGGCGTAACTATCTTCTGGGTGTACATATTTACACCCTACTTTAATCAGCCCATTCCTCCTGGCACTGCACTAATATTGTTTCCATAAGCTTGTGTGAACAATTTGTTTTGTTTGTATGATGCCTTTGTTCAATTGTCTAAGAGTGCCCTCTGATGCACTCGGGTGCACAAAGTTTCTCAGTATTATTGCTTGTTTGTATAAAGTTTGCACTTCTTTTAAACACCACATTTCTTTAAAATGACTCCGAAGTTCTTTAAATTGGCACCCCGAGACAGGACCATGCAAAAAGCAGGCAGCAATAAAGGTAAGGGCATAGAGGAAGCCCCTACCTCCTGTCTAAATGACACATAAGTAAAATAATAACTTGTGTGCAGATAACTCACACTAATTACAAATTGATTCTTCTTTTCATTGTCTTCCAAAAGGTGTACATATTTGCACCAGACCTTAAACAGCCTATTCCTCCTGGCATTACTAATTAGTCATTTCTGTTGTACCTCTTAGGTAATCACAAACTGAGAGGGGACTGCTCTTCTATATTTACATATTGTCTCAACAATATCTTTTTGTTCTCGCTTGTGACTCAAATAGTTGGCGTGAATTCCTTTGTCACTTCTTTATGTTACAAAAATTTAGTCATGAAATGATTCTGACAGATATTTCAGTTCCTCAAACTTTCTCAAAATAATAAAGCTAAAGCCTTTTATTACACACAATGCATACACACGAGCACACTATTCAGCAGAAATGGGCTTCTTTACCCGCACTCAGTCACAAATTTCCTTCGATGCACTATTACATGTAAACACATGCCTTATTGAGTTCTCATGTAGTAGTGCATTCCTATTATTATTTTTTCTCTCCCTCTGTCTGTCCCTCAGCAGACTAAACCCTTTGACTCGGTTTTTCCTTGTTTGCTCCCTCAGCGGACTGTTAAACGCCTCCTCATTTCTAATCAGTCCCCTCAGTAGACTGTTAAATGCCTCCATTTTTTTCTCATCAGTCCCTCTCAGCGGACTGTCAAACATGTTTTATACCATTTCAAATGTGCGGCATCGACGTGGGCACTTATTCCATGGTCTGGAAAAACAGGTGGATGATCGGGTGTAGTTACAGTGGCTGGCTGGGCTGACGGGGTCCTTCTCTCCTGGGTGACAATGAATAATAGACTGTTTGGACGTGATGTGTCGATATTTCAGTGGCTGTGGTCTTCTGGGCTGCAGAGATGTATTTTTCTTTGGTATAGTGATGCATATTATTACTTTGACACTTGCAAGGTCTGCATGGCCAGGTGAGGTTGAAGCCATTTTGGAGCTCACTGGTGTCAGTGCCCTGTCTGTGCGAGGAATAACAATGTGTCTTCGATTGGCCTACTTTTAACTTTATGTACTGTATTAATATTTAAATTTAACATCTGGCGTAATATTTTCACAGCGTGATTGGGCTTTGAATAATGTCAAAATTTTCACATAGAAGTGAAATAGGGGTCTGTGACTTACTTGTTTATCAATAATATCATCCACTGGTCATATATCCATCATGTTGCTCATATGTCATTTGTAAATAAATGTATTTTAACAAAATTTTGAAATTTACAACAAGTATGTTTAACTAAGGGAAAGAAGATGATCTAGTTCATAAATAAGTAGTTCTTGCTAAGTTTACTGTTACATTGTAAAAGTCAATGTTTGACAGCCTGTCTTACCAATAGTAATACAATAATCCTGTAATTTTGGTTTTAGTTGTCAAAACAGTGGTTAAAATGAAACACACTATATTCAACGAAAATGTTAAAGTTGAGAAGTATGTGCCCAAGAAGGAGGAGGTTGATCAATTATTTCTTAAAAGTACTGGAGGAGCAACTGCGATTGGAAAGAGAACAGGAACAGAACATGAAGTATGTATGTCACTTCAGATTTGTTTGAAGTTACCACCTGAATTTCAACAAGAAAACAGTTTATCAATAATCATACACACAATTTAATTGTAGACAATACAAACTTAATAGACATGTGAATAAACATTCAAAAAATGTATGCAAATATACCTAGCAACTGGACCACACACATAGTAACAGCCAAATGATGGTGTATATCACCAAGATAAAAACAGGGTTGGTTAAATAGACAAGTGGATATACATCCAAAAGGTAGATGCAAATATGCCTAGCAACAAGACCATGCCCATAGCAACAGCCAAATGATATGGCATAATATACATTTAGTATGTATGACGGTTTTCCCCTATAAGCCGTTCAAGTGCTACAATCCTGACTTGGTGAGCCAGCAGATCAGGTGTAATAAAAATTGTTTGCCATAATGCCATTAGTGCTATATTTTCTAGTATAAAGGCTCACCATTATTACCAGAAAATGACTTCTCACAGCAATATATGCTAGAACTGTGTTTGGCAAACATCAATGTGCTTTACATGTAGTACATTTTGCCATCTTTCATTTGCCATGATAAAACTTTACCCTTGATTTGTTGTTATTTCCTTTGTAGCTATTGGAACAACAGAAAGAAACTGAGGATGTTAAAGCTCAAGTAAAAACTCTACAAGATGAAAACAAAACTCTGAAGAGGGAGACAAAAATGGCAACCAACAAACTTGAGGAAGAGATAAAAGCTTACAGTGAAACAGTAGACAAGGTTAGTCTTACGAGATTATAATTCTGACTTTCTGATTGACAGCTTAGATTCATGTAGTTGTGCACAGCTCCTTTTTAGCACAACTGAACTGATAAGGTTCAGTAATGCTATAGGCATGGAAAGGGTCTGTCTGTCTGTCTGTCTGTCTGTGTTTGTGGATGTGTGTGTGTGTGTGTGTGTGTGTGAGTGTATGTAAACAACTTAAAGATGATTCAAAATGCTCACATTGACTATCGCTAATTTGCTAGACGACATGTTTGTGAAACGCATTCTGGTTTAAAAACTTTTAAAAAGCGTCTGCAAACACCTTAAAATGACCTTTTTTCAGTCAGTTCCCTTCGGATTTACTTCGAGAGTTTTTGGGTATTTCCGGTCCCACCTAGACCACAGGATTTTATGACGTCATAAGGAGTACTGGTTAGCACTAAGGCTATGACAAGGGTAGTCACTAGGTGAATAAAACTCAACAGCATTGTGAAAAATACATTGCTGGTGGTTGTAATAGACATCAGTAAACAAAAACTACAGTCTACATGTCTTATCATTACCAACATTTACCGATATTTACACACATTCTTACTAATTGTCAGTGTCTGTGGGTATAAATGGTAAGATATTATCTCCCCATATTATGGCAAAATAAATCAAACCGGCTAGACTAGATGTACATAAACACTTGTGATGTCGCATGTTTCACATTCATTGACTTTTATTTATCTGATTTTTTATTATTTGCCGACAAGAAGCATTACCATACCGCCGTGACGTGTTGACGGCATCCCCGGGCCAGGGGCGGCATATTTTAGCCCAATCATACACGCGTCACCTTTTGAACGGCTCATTTAACAACAAAGTACATGTAAACATATTTTATCTCGAATAAATATACTAGCTATTAGAATACCAATGGGAAACTTCAAGAAGGCGTATCGGGACATGTGCCACAATATATTTGTTGGTCCCATAATACACTAATTGATTCAATGTGCTCCGAGCATATGGAAGCACGCTCCGAGTCATTGCATCATGTAAATGGAACTGTGACCGACCTAATTTTGTTTTCCATATATAAAATGAGAGTGACCTGTGAATGTTTCACAGTTGTCATTGTGGTCTTGCATTTTCACATGTTTGGCTTGTGAACACAAGTTTACATCTATTATTTTCGGCCAGGGCTGTCTAGGGCGCAATACTCTAGTCCGAGTCTGAGACCCATGTAAAACCTCAGAAACTCGCATTCGGATCAGACTGAACAGAAGTAGGTCTCATCGACTCGAATTATTGCTTGTTTTTATCACGGTATACAGGTGGTTATTATATATCGGTAGGTGGGTAGTGTTGTCAAGTTTTGTGCAATTACCGCGGCTGCGGCAGTAAGCTTATACTAGGATAGTTCCGCCGATCAAAGCTGAAGCAGTGTATGTACTTATGGAATTGGGAGAGCACATTCATGTCGGGTTGATTTATCTGCGTGTTGATATAATCAATATTTATCAATTAGATATATTGTAAAATTCTTCAAGTCGTACAGAAATAACGTCTCTAACTTCAAAACAAACCCTGAGAAATTGGACCAGACGTGGCTAAGTATCTAGTTGCAGGCTTTCTTTCATAACCATGTGCTGGGGTCATGACCTTGATGGCCGACGTCAATATTGTCCAATCATATTTAATATCATGAACACATCGCGATATTTGATTTGTTGGTTTCCTAAACTGTATACTTCGAATACCATGATTCGTTACAAAATTCTTCTAATGAATATTAAATAGGCTTGTTGTATTAAGTGATATCGCAACAAGGGAAGCCATACAAGTTTTCTTCCAGACGAGTTGCTAAAGTCATGTAAATGACAACACTAAACTCACGAAATTCCCTCAATTCTTTACAATTTTATTGCTGATAATATGGGTAATAATCTAATAGCTAGTATTTTGTGTATATTTATTCGAGATAAATATGTTTACTTTGTTGCTAAATGCGCCGTTCAAAAGGCGATATCAGCAAGTATAGTCGAGTTTAATAGTCGGCTAAAATATGCTGTCGACGCCATGCAAAATCAGATAAATAGATTGAAACACGCGACCGACATTACAAGTGTTTATGTATATCGAGTCTAGCCGTTTTGATTTATTTTGCCATAATATGGGGAGATAATATTTTAGCTTTTATACCCACAGACACTGACAGTTAGTCAGAAAGTGTGAGTAAATATCGGCAAATGTTGGTTAATAAGACATGTAGACTGTAGTTTTTGTTTACTGATGTCTATTACAACCACCAGCAATGTATTTTTTCACAATGCTGTTGAGTTTTATTCACCTAGTGACTACACTCATCATAGTCTTAGTGCTAACGTGTACTCCTTATGACGTCATAAAATCCTGTGGTCTAGGTGGGACCGGAAATACCCGAAAACTCTCGTAGTAAATCCGAAGGGAACTGACTGAAAAAAGGTCATTTTAAGGTGTTTGCAGACGCTTTTTAAAAGTTTTAAAACCAGAATGCGTTTCACAAACATGTCGTCTAGCAAATTAGTGATAGTGAATGTGAGCATTTTGAATCACCTTTAAAGTCAAAAACTGCTGGACGGATTGCTTTGATATTTGGTCGTCATGTTACTTCCGGTGTCTAGTTGGGAAATTGTTCAAATGAAAATGATTGCGTCAGAGATGTGGGTTTTGGGTCAAACTGATATTTAAGTAATATTATATATATCATGTAAGAAACAGGGACAAGAACAAATATTTACATCTATCACATTTCAGACAAGGCTATATGCCATTGTAGAAAAGGATTTTTACTTCCATCACAATCCAAAACACAATGAACCCCCCCATCTGCCAATTTCAAAAACAGGTTGACACCCCCCCCCCCCCCCCCCCATGATTAGCATTCTATCATCTTTTTCATTTGTATATTTGTAAACAAGTCATCCATTGATTGCTATTTTTCTTTGCAGCTAAAAGAACAACAGCAAGAAACTGAGGATGCTAAAGCTCAAGTTAAAATTCTACAAGATGAAAACCAAACTCTGAACAGGAAACTCTCTACACTTAAGTATAAACATTTGGAGGCAGAGAAGATTGCTGGCAAACTTCATGGAGAGAAAATTGCTATTAATGAAATGTTAAACAAGGTGAGATAAATTACAGATAGCTGGCTGTATACATGTACAAAGATATATTATATATATATTTTTTAACCAAAAATGACACTTTTTCACCCAAACCAAAAAACTGACATGATGATCCTATCAGAGATATGCCAATTAGGTCTAGAATGATAGTTTTTGGTCAAAAAATTAAAGCTCAAAAACTATACATATACATGGTGGATAAAGCTGAAATTTCATGGGGATGTTTTTAGAATGTTATTCTGTTGATTTCTTCAAGAAATATTGATACAACTGGCCCAACAATGACCGCACCCCCTTAGCAGCAGCCAAATGCCAGTATTATTGCCAGTATGATTGGACAGGCAAGTGAATAAACATTCAAAAATGTAATACTGACAAGACCACACTCATAGCAACAGAGAAATGATGATCTACATGTGTATTGTAAAAATATCAATACGTATATTTAGGCAAGTGTATAAACTTACACAAAAATTGACATATAGTTACCCAGCAACTTTAGCTTCTACCCTTAGCAACAGCAAAAAAATAATGAATATAATAATAGTAATGGTAGGTTTTGCAAAGTGCTTTCCCAGTCTGTGCTCAAAGGTGTTACAAAACTGACAGTGTACATTGCATAGATAACAACAGGGTGGAATCAGCTTGTGGATAAACACTTTTTTTAAAAAGCACATAAACAGAACCATGCCACTGACACTTTTTATTTATTTGTAAACAATGCAAAACCATTCTTACTCTAGCTGATGTCACGAAATTACTCTGTCAGTTTATTTTACATTCAAAATTACAGCAACATTGTCTTTGAGTGTAGCAGGCTTGTTGCCATTAATTTCAACTTCTAGTTTCTTGAACTGATGGAAATGCTTGTTAGCATCCAAGCAGATCAGGTTCCCTAGATGAGTGTTGTTTTCAAAAATAATCAGAATAACACATGTTGTATAATGTGCTTACTTAGATAATTATGTAATATGTAAAAAGAATTTAGTCATGAATACAACATGAAAATCATGTTAATTCTGTTTTTCAGGATGTATTTGACAGCTTTACATCCACATTACCCCTTGATGAGTTAAAATTGGATAAAACAGATCTGGAGAAAGTTTTGAAGGATGCTGGAACAACATATGAACTTAAAGATACTGTGGTGCTTATCAAAGGACACCTATTTCAGTTGATGAAAGTTATTGACAACTTAGTAGAAGTAGTTGATAAGGGTGAAGATATGACCACCAACAAATATGTAAGTGATCTTGAAGAATTTGTAATATTTGTGGTTTGTAATGTATTTACTCCACTTGACAACCCTATTATACTTTGAGAAAACATACCTTAATACTGTATGTCAATAGCAAATTACAAAGTTAAAGAGGTTGAACATTTGTGTTTTAATACAATGCTTTATATGTAAGACAAATAGTGCTACTATTTTTTGTTTGAGAAGATTATTTCCTTCATAACAGCATGCCTGGTTGACAATGAGTAGAAGACATTTTATGATATCTGGTAACCATCAGTATTCTGCATCCAAGCATTGGATAACTTGCAATTAAATGTCAGATTTATGTCATATCTAATTTGTCATATCACTCCCACATTACAGACTCCTAGGTTTGGAGAACATTTACTCCATAAAATCCTTTATTTACCATCCTCTACCCCAGATTACAGCTAAACAATTAGATTTAGAAATGACAAGAATGGCTAAAGTCATGAAATAGCTACAGGTCTGTGAGTCAACAATCAGAATGTAAACTGTACAGAAGTATAATCGGAAATATTAGGAACAACTAGCAATATTTGCTAATTTGTATAAACCACTTGATTTGCATTTAAAAAACAATGTAGACATGTGGTGTACTAATTTCATATGTTCCCTAAAATTTACAGATGCTGCTAGATGTAGTGGGAATATTGCAGTTAGATGAATTACAGCTTACACTGGATAAGGTGAAGCCTATATTAGATGACCATGCACAACAATACAAGGTAGTAGAGAGTAACAAAATCAGAGTCAAAGGAAATCTCCAGCAAATCATAAATATGAATGAAATGTTAGTGTCACTGCAGTCAGGCCAGGCTGATGCAAAGCATTCCACAGCAGCCATCAGTTCAGATATTGAATTTTTAGGTGATAGTTCAGGTCCTGTAGATAAAGTAAG
Source organism: Glandiceps talaboti (assembly GCF_964340395.1). NCBI lineage: Eukaryota > Metazoa > Hemichordata > Enteropneusta > Spengelidae > Glandiceps > Glandiceps talaboti. Next base: position 11,593,551 of record NC_135563.1, on the reverse strand, counting down.
AGATGGTGTAGGCAAGGATAAAGAAGAGAAGCCAGTCTCACAAGATGAAGACTTTGATGATGAGAGGCAGAACAAGTTTGGGAATAAGAATGTGAAGTCTAGGGGATACAAATCTAGAAGCACAGAGAGTAAACCTGCTACAAAAAACACTGACGTTTCAAGTCAGACAAAAATTAGAAATAAAGATAGCATGTATGACAAAGGAAACAACAAACAAGAGAATGATAAACATACAGCATCTGGGGCTGCAAGTGTTAAAGAAAGAGCTTTCTCACCGAAAGTCACAGGAATAGGACAGAATAAAGAAGCACCTATTCCAAAACCAAGAAAAACCACCAAACATGAATCACATCCTGAAAAACTCAAAGCTTTCGACAATACCCATGAGAAAGATGCAGATACACAACCACCAGAAAGTAATATAATCGCACAACATGAAAGAGATGGAGCAACCAAACAGCAGAGCGAACCTACAAGTTCTACAGAAAACATTTTCATCGAAGAGAACCACTGTATTCTGAATCATTTATTCATTATACATTCAGTTGAAATCAGCAAACTCAGTAAAGATTGTAAAGTAAAGCCTGAATGGGGAGCAGAACCAGACCAAAGGAAAGTGTACTTAACACCAGAGCCAGGACATCCAGAGGAAGTGGCTAGAGAGGCACATGAAAAGTTTCAAAACTTTATCAAAGATAAGAAGAGTCATTTAAAGTACATCACATTTACCATTGATGAAAGCAAATGGCTTAGGTATGGTAAAGAAAAACTGGTGAAAGCCCAAGACATTATAGCGCAGTATGCTGGAGCAAAGAAGTTAACCTATTATAAAACTGAGAAAGGAATGTACTCGTTACTTGGTGAGGATGATCACATTTTGAGAAAGGCTGCAGTAGAGTTTTGGCATGAGATTGGAACTGACCCTCCACAACTGAAGATGAAACCAGTAATAGCAGAGCCAGATAAAAGTACCTTGAAACATGATGGTGATGATCTTGCAGTAGTACCTGATGCAGAGAAAGAAGAGTTAGCTTTGGAAGATCCAGGTGAAAATGGCAAACTTGATATCATTGAAAAACTGTCAATCAATGAAGATTATCATACTCTGTTGTTTGTTCATAGAATGTATAAAGTTGAGATTGATGAGATTAGAAATAGATATAACATAGGCATTGAGTTAGTAGCAGATGACGAGGGAGCAGTTCTTTGTATTGGATCATCAGCAGAGGCAGTAAGGAAAGCAAAAGAAAAATTTGAATTGTTGGTTGAAGTAGTAAAACCTTTGGTGAAAGTAAGGTCTGTTGATTTCAGTAATGTGTCAAAGTTTTGTCGTGAAGACAAGAATAATGTAGAAAAACTACTTGTCATATATGAGGAGAACATTGTTTACACAGTGTCATCAAGGAAATATACACTAGTAAGTCAGGATGAAATCCTGTTAGATAGGGCTGTTCAAGTAGTCTACTCTACTGTAGTCATTAGACCCCAAAGAAGTCCTGAAGCAAGTGGAAGGTCAATGACATATCATCTCTCAGGTGCTGCAGTTAGCCAAGTGGATTTGTCTTCATCTTCAGCAGTTGCCCCTCCAGCAATCCATGTAAGCAGTACAACAACTGTTCCACAACTAGCTAGTGTAGGCAGAGGCCAAATAGACCCGGATTCCAAATCTTTCCATGAAACTACCAAAGATGTCACTAGACAAGCAACTGTTGGGGAAGATATGCTTGCCTATATTTTCCATGTCCATAGTGAGAGACTTGCAAGAGATGAGAATAAACATAAGATAAAGTTTGAAAGGAAAGGTTGCAGTGATATTCTAATTTCACCAGCCATGGGTTTAGGTAGCTGTGAGCAACAAGATTTGGATACTGTGTATGAGAGCTTTGTTACATTTGTACAAGGTTTACACTCAAAATTGCAGTCGAAAGATGTAGATTTCAGTTCAAAGGCTATTTTATCACATGACATTAGTCAGGCTAGGAGTGAAGTTCATAAACAATACAATAAGATCTTCATTAAGGAAGTAGAACCCAAACAGTTTAGAGTAATGGGGGAATCAGATGATGTTAGGGCTGCTGTGGAAGTATTTTGTAAATGCCTTGGTGTGACTTTACAAACAAGCCGTCATGGTGGCAAAAAGCAAAGCCAATCACAAGGTCTTCAAAGAAGTAAGAGTGTTTCAGACGACCAACATAGTGAGAATGCTGCCAGGTTTTTGGAGTTTGAAATTCAAGGCAAGAAAGTGGTTGTTTGTAGAGGAGATATAACAAAAGAAAGAGTGGATGCCATTTCAAATGCTGCAAATGACAAACTAGATCATGGTGGAGGCATAGCTGGGGCTATCGTGAGAGCAGGAGGATACAGCATACAACGAGAAAGTAATGATATACTCAAGGCCATGAAAAGATCACTGAAGTTGTCAGAAGTGGTGTACACTAAGGCAGGAAGTCTACCTTGTGTTTGGGTACTGCATGTTGTTGGTCCTAGATGGAGTGATTGGAATGAAAGACAGGTGAAGAAAGCATTGTATGACTGCTTCTATAATCTCATGGTTGTTGCTAAAGGTTTGGCTCTGAAATCCATTGCTATTCCAGCTATTGGTACAGGTAATTATTACACCATATTTTGTATTCCTAGTGTGTTTTATATTTAATAATCACTAGGCCACACCCCTGGGGAAAGTACACCCCAAAGTTGTGACCAGTTGACAACATTATACACATAAGAGTTAGCAAGTGATTTTGCAATTACACCAATATTTAAAATTTGTGACAAATTTAACAATGCGAAAAAGTTAAAGATTGTGAAACAAAATATATCAAGTTGTAGTAGCCCAGCCTGTGCGACAACCTTAAGAGGGAGAAAATAAAGAGATTCAGTCATTGATTTGCCTCTGAATCTGTATATTTGTACAATTTATCATTCAAATCTGTATGATACGATATCAATGACAGTTTAATAAACTTACATGAATCATTCACTGAAGTGCAGAGACTGAATGTAGTTTTGTTTACGTTGTATATTGGTAAGCTTTAGTATGGTCTACTTGACATGTTTTGTTGGCAGAATATAAGTACATGATCTACTGGATTGTGTCTGCACTACTGTACTTTGTCAGAGCTAAGAGTGACATTATAAATACACATGTATGCCTCAAATTTCTGTTACCCTGAGGCAATGATTTTGTGTAAAAACCTGAAAGTTCTGTTATTTTGGAAACTCCCTTGTACAATAATAACTTAGTATGATCTAGTTGACATTAAACTTTTCTTTTCACAATACAAGTACACGATCTGCTACACTGTGTCTGCATTACTGCACTTTGGCAGAGCTAAGAGTGACATGATAAATACACATGTATGCCTTAAATTTCTGTCACCCTGTTATTTTGGAAACTCCCTTCATTTCTTTACAGCCACGGAAGATATAAACATTCAGTGTGGGCGACATTGTCTTCTGCAGGTGACTGACTGTATACAGATATGGTCAGCCTAAATGATTGCGACAGACAACATCAATTAACTGTCAAATACCAGACTTTAATAGTATATTATTCTTAACACAGTTATTTGATGTCTAGACCACATCTCTAGATGCTAATCATGTTCAGTATAAAATGGTAATCTATTATTAATGACAGTCGTAATTTGATTCTGTCTACAGGTCTTTATGGTGTACCAAAACAAGTCTGTGCAGAAGTGATGAAGGAAGCCATCTTTGGTTATCTATTTGATGACAAACATAGGAAAGAGACAATGAAGGAAATACATTTTGTTGATGTCGATAGTGTGACTGTAGAGACATACATCAGAGTGTTTGAGGCATACCTGAAAGAGCTTGGGGTACCATACAAAAAAGGTGACATGACAGGAAATAGATCAAGATTTCATTGGAAGGAAAGCTCAGTAGATGGTGCTCTGAATGTAAGTGGTGTTGCATCACATAGTGGTTCCCAAGATCCATCTATGATGTCAGGCAATGCAGGAAAGGGTCACATACAGGATAAGGTCAAGCTGTTCTCAACTGTTGCTTCAGAAGGAATAGACAGGACAGGCATTTCTCGTTCCTCTCATGGTAGAGATCCAGGTGCTACACCAAAACAGCCTGGAAAGATCACATCACATTCTCTGAATCAGGATAATGATTCTAAAGACAATGAGTGTGCTATTTGTATGGATAAAAAGAAGAATCCCAAAACATTGCCATGTAAACATTCTTTCTGCAAGGAATGTATTGACCAGGCAGAGAAGCTCTCTGGTGCTAGTTGCCCAATATGTAAGGTGCCTTTTGGAATAATCAAGGGCAACATGCCAGAGGGAAAAATGAAATCTTATGTCAACCAATACAGTTCTCTCCCAGGTTATCCTGGATGTGGTAATATACAAATAACGTATGACTTCCCTTCAGGAAAACAAGGGGTAAGCTAATATTCACCTCTGCAAGGGTAGATTTTGCATCAAATTTCCAAAAAGGCAATTTCTTCACAACCCTCCAAAATGGAAGAACAAAAGTTATAATGTGTATTGATCATAGTACTTCCATACGCAGTGTAACAGACATGTCAATAGCATGATGAGCTGACAACAAATTTCTTTAATATCAACATGATATATTAAGACGTCTGATGTTGGCCGAGTAATTAAATAATTTGTCTTAAGTATGTTTTACAACAAACAGTTAATGACTTAAAATGTTGTGAAGTTCTCTGGTTTTGGTTAGGTAGGTCACGAAAAGGCATATACTAAAAACCCAGCTTGACTGGTCTGCTGGGCTGGGTTATTAGACTAAGCTATTGGGCTGGCAATTTGACTGGGCTGGGCTCTTGAAAAATGAAATAGAATTAAATTGATAAAAAGTAACTTAGTAAGGGTGTTACTGTCTACTAATTCTTCAAAACACCAAGGCATAAACTGGGGTCAAATTAGGAAGTGTTCACTTTTTTATTGGGAAAGGCCTTTTGTTGATCATGATGCTATTTCAATTTTCAAGATCCCAGACCAGCCCAAAAAACCAGCCCAAGAGCTCAGTCCAAACCTGGTTTGTAAATGCTATCACAAAAGTCCAGATGAAATATAGCATGATTTCACACAGATCTTCAAACAATTATGTTGATTATGGATATAGTTTTTAGCACAAGTGAACTGAGGTTTCGTACTTGTAGTGCTATACAGGTATGGTGAAATATGTGGGGTTTTTTGTGTGTTTTTTTGTGTGTTTTGTGTGTGTGTGTGTGTACTATGTGAACCACTTAAAGTAACAAAAATGGCAGACCGATTGTCTTAGTATTTGGTAGGGACTTTACTTGGTAAATTTTTCAAATGAAGGTGATCACATCAGTGATTGTCAAGTTTCCAAGAAAGTGATGTTCCATCAAAACAGTCTGTCGTTTACAGTGCAAGTTCAAGAGGTATGGCTGTATAATGTAACGTAAACACTTTGCCAAAATTCAAGATGTTCCAGTATCCTGTATAGGGATGTTTGCATGTTTGTAGTGTGTTTCTCTCACTCCATGTGCTGTTCAGATGTTGGATTTCAGTTGTACACATTCCCAGTATTTTCATTGGTAGTATTTTTTTTTAAACGTTGGTAATTGTTAATCAGTTTTATTTTTTTTTCCAATGATCAGAAAGAGCACTCAAATCCAGGACAGAAATATACTGGGACAACAAGAATTGCATATCTACCTAACAATGCTGAAGGTCAAGAAGTGCTACGACTACTGAAGATTGCTTTTAACCGTCGACTTACTTTCACTATTGGTACATCAAGTACGACAGGTTTATCAGACATGATAACCTGGAATGATATTCATCATAAAACAAGTGAATTTGGTGGTCCTACAAAGTAAGTACATGTATTGAAATAACACTAATAGGCTTTGTCAGAAAGTAGCGATAATTCTCATTATTGTCACAGTCGTTAAAAACTTAATTATGTCTTTGAAGTATAATTATGTAACAAGGTGGATATTACTAATATGACAACATACAAGCTGAAACTTAACTTTGAGATTGCTCTTTAGGTGGTTTAGGTGTGAGGAGATTTTGAAGAGATTTCAAGTTGTGTAGATTCCTCTCTAATGTTGTTAAAGAAAAAATATAACTACGATATTATGCCGATAGTGTAGTCTGTAGTGTGTGTGAATGATGTCCATTGTACACTTTTTCTTCTGTAGACCATTAGGATGTCAGCCACCCCTTGGTGGTCCGAGAAATGAATTCCCTCCAAGTATCACTAAAAGCAAGTCACCGTCAGCTCATGCAGACTTCTTCATTTCATCCACCTAGCCTTCGGCCTTCCTCTGCCAGCACGACCAGCAACATGTCCTTCCATGTACTGCTTCTCTAGATTTACCCCATCTTTTTTTGCAATATGCCCAAAATACTCAAGTTTCTTCTTCAGTATGATGTTAACTAAGCTTTTCGGTTTATGGACTGTCTCCAACACACTGATGCTAGATGTTAGTTGCCATTTGATCTTTAGCATATGCCTCAAGCACCAAAGCAGGAAACTTGTAATTTTCATTTTCGCATCCTGCGTCAAAGTCTGTATTCTCCCATACAGTGCAATACTGAAGACGAGTGCATTCATGAGTCATATCTTAGTTTGTTTGGCGGTACGATTTCCAGATTTTCAACAGATCTATGCCTGCTTGTCTGGCAATTGTCAACCTTCGTTTCGCCTCCTTCGCACTACCACCTTTGTGATATAGCTGCCCAAGAAGTTGAAATCTTGTACAACGTCAATCACTTGTCCTCCCACTGTTATCAGTACTGGCTCATCATCATTAATGCTTGCCATGATCTTTGTTTTCTTAACGTTGAGAAATAAACCTGCATCTTCGCTAGCAATCATTACGCGTTGACAGTTATACATAATGAAGAAGGAAGTGTTAGAACTAATCGTATTTACATGCAATATAAATAGTAATAGGATGTGATGTTGATGACCATGGCCTGTGTGTGATCAAACAATGATTTGCATACAATTTTTAAAGTAAGAGAGGGGTTCATCTTTGCAATTCTTCTGTTTGCCCACCTAGGTTTGGTTATCCAGATCCAGACTACCTCAGAAGGGTTAAAGAAGAGTTGGCTGCTAAAGGTGTAAAATAAATCCAACCCTCTAAATATAAGAATTGAGACTGTTGGGTTATATCTGTACAAGTTAATCTACAACAAAGATTTATTCAAAGACTTGTTTTCAGCAAGTTGAGATATAAGGGATTGTACATAATTTAAGCTGTACTGTTTACATCATATAACAGTACTTATACATAATAACAATTATGTTAATTTGTCAAATCAATAAAATAAGTTTTTTAAAAATTAAACAAGACATTTTATTAAGGTGGTGGACTTTGTTGTTTCATTATGTAGATGAAACAAATATACAATAGGTCCTGTATTTCATATCAATATATTCTCATCAAAAAATGACAATTATAACAGTGGAAAATTCATCATCGTGTTTGATAACAGTTTCAAATGTTAAGTTTCTTTTTTTTTATCATGTCTCAGTTTTTATTGATATGTACAATTTTTTTCACTAGTCAGACTAGTTTGTATGTTGTATAACTGATGAAGTCAAGGTGAAAGATATGCTAGAACTGTACTATAGTTATTACAACTGAGTTGAAGGAAAGTCTTAGTACATAAATGAAGAAATTATGAAGTGTAACTTTAAAAAAAAATAAAAGTAAAAAAAAAATAATTTAAAAACAGTAAAAACAAAAAACAAAACCCCATACAATATGGCATACCTGGATTATTTGCATTTAATATTTACATAATATTTGAAATGTTTTATTTGGATCAATGGTAATTAGAGTTTCATATCATATGTAATTATATATTGCACAATTTCCTTTTACTCAGAACCATCTTTTTTGTGTTTATATTTGTGTGTGAGGGAACAGCTGTTGCATATGTATTGTTTGTTTTATTTCAAGTACATGTAGACAGATGAATTTATATAGTGCTTATTACAAGATTACTTTTGAAAAAAGATACCTTTACTTTGAATATTAAGTAGATATTTAGATCCACTTTGAAATGTACGATTTCCATAGTATATCATATTTAGACACAAGGCTCTGTGTGTATTATTCCACACAAGCCAAGTTATAGGAGTTTGAGCAAATAATATGGAATTTATATTGTGGTCATTATAAATGTCATGACAATGTTCATCTACTTTATTTAGTCAGTGGTACTTTAAATGCAAGTCAAAACATTCAAAATTGCCATATTCTACCCATTTTCAAAAAAAAAAGTGCAGATTTGATTAATATATATTTTCAAATCTTGCCATCATCAAGAGTGGTTGAAGATCTAAGAGTTCTGTTGCTACACATCATGTGAAGTGACGAGGCCCCTTAGGTTTAAGTCAGATTAATCATTACCATGTTTATATATGCAGTTTGACTACCTTTACTTCAGCACTTAGATATACATGTCTGTAGAACTGTTCAACCTGGTTTGTGATTATCAATTATAGCTGTTTTCACTAATTAGCAAATCTGTGTGAAATTCCCTAGCTCATGGTATGTTGCTTCAATATCTTCATTAGTTAATAAAGATTGACACACTTCAAAGCTCGATAAGGCATAACAAAATAATTGTTTGGTTCCAGTTACTCGACCCCACCTAGCTTCTCACTGCTGACCCTAACCTTTGTGAAGTCTCACGAGAAAACGTGGATGCAGAAACTGCCATCAACTTAAAAAGACACTCAAAAACTGTTCTTCCAATCTGTAATGCCTTTACATCTGATAGGATTAAATGAACAACACAGAGAACCATTTGGAAAACAATGGAAAACGTGAACTAGACACTAACAAAGAAAAAAAATACAATAAAATAAAATAAAATAAAAAATCTACCTACCCCACCTATTCTTAAATTGAGGGTAACTGGAACTACAGAATTTTCTTTCTTAGAAGTAACATTAATGAATATTATAATAATTAACCAATTACAAGGTCCAATGTTATGAACTCTATATACAGGTACTTAGTCATTACTGTATGCTGTAACTGCAGTTGATTTGATATGCATGTGACTACCATAAGGGAACACCACAGTGATCACATACTATTTCCAAATATGCAATATACTTTCGATTTCAAAAGTATATGTAGTTCTGCATGATTTTTCAAGTACGAAGATGTTTATATAGACCTTCATTAATCACCAAGAGTGGGTCTACCTAAGTAGTGCTATGTAATTGAGTAAAAAAATGTGTTAAAATATAATTATCTTATTTTCACAAAGTAAAATAACTTGATCTTTATCAATCCCATATTTCAATCTTGATCCAAGCACAATCTAGTGATGCTGCCTGATATGACAGTGATTGAGGTAATGTGTTTTGCAAATTATTAAATAAATGATTGAAAAAATCCTGCATGTTTTGTTACCTTCTGTAAAGGAATGTTATTGGATGAAAAGTTTGTCTGTGTCATAGTTTGCTAAAAAAAATGGCTTGCTCAATTCAAACGAAATTTGGTGCAAATGCTCTTTATGGTAATGGCTAGTAGTGATTAGGTTTGTTAAATATTCTATGCTTGGCAATTTGCATAATTGATGGCTTTCAGTAATTAGGCTATACTAGTATTTTAACCAGATTTAAACTGAATGCCTCCCGTAAGGGAATCACTAATTATGCAAATACCTCATTAAATTAAAAAAACAATGGTAACAGGACAAGCGTGCTTTCTTAGGTTAATGTATGTAAGAGTGTATGATACTGCTTAATTACTGAATATCGTTCATTATTATTCAAAATACTCATTAATGGTAAAAGTTGTAGCAACAAACTTCATGCGTATTATTATGGTTGATATATGTATCATATTATACGAAATTTGAAGCTAGAATTTTTAAGATACAACCTAGTTACCTAAAATCATTAATTATGCAACTTTTTCATTAAAAGTGTAAGCTATATCAAAAGTTTTATAGGACATATCCACTTTGTAATGGTTAACGTATGTACTAAACTGTATTGAAATTGAAGTATGCAGTCTTAAGATATAGCCTAATTACCGAAAATCATTAATTTTGCAAATTATTCAATAACACTGTAAGGTACATCAACTAACATTATAGGACATACACAATTTGTTATGGTTAATGTATGTACTGAATTGTATTGAAATTGAAGTATACAGTCGTAAGATATAGCCTAATTACCTAAAATCATTAATTATGCAAATTTTTCATCAACACTAAGCTATATCAAAAATGTTATAGGACATATCCGCTTTGTTATGGTTAACATATGTACTAAATTGTATTGAAATTGAAGTATGCAGTCTTAAGATATAGCTTAATTACCGAAAATCATTAATTATGCAAATTATTCATCAACACTGTAAGGTACATCAACAAACTTGATAGGACATATGTGTTTCCTTATGGTTAACGTATGTTCTAAATTATGTTGAATTTGAAGTATGCATTCTTAAGATATAGCCTAATTACCAAAAATAATTAATTATGCAAATTATTCATTAACGCTGTAAGGTACATCAACGACTTTTATAGGACAAATGTATGTTATTATGTTTAACGAATATACTAAATTATATTGAAATTGAAGTATGCAGTCTTAAAATATTGCATAATTAGTTGATTTCATTAATATGCAAATTTCTCTAATTAAACATAAACAGATCTGGCTCAAAACCTAATCAGGTCTAGCCATTACCCTAAAGATTATCTATTCCAAATTTCATTACAATTGAGCCAACCGATTTTTAGAAAATGATGACACAGACAGACAGACAGACAGACAAACAGACATTCCCCTTTTAATACCTCCCGTACCCTTACGGGAGGTAAAAATGCATATATAATTTGGTACATTGATGATAACAAAGTGCATGTGTCATATAAAGTTTGATAGTATAGCTTGTAGTTTTAAAGACTTATATGCATACTTCATGATTTTCAGTAACTAAACTATATCTTACAAATGCAAGCTTCAAATTGAATATAATTTGGTACATACTTCAAACAAAACAAAGGGTACATGTCTTGAAAAGCTTGGTGGTGTAACTTTTAGTTTTGATGAGTCATTACATAATTGATATGTACAATGATGATAGCAAAGTCCATGTGCCATATTAAGTTTGATGATAGCAAAGTCCATGTGCCATATTAAGTTTGATGATAGCAAAGTCCATGTCCCATAATTAAGTTTGATGATAGCAAAGTCCATGTCCCATAATTAAGTTTGATGATAGCAAAGTCCATGTGCCATAATTAAGTTTGATGATAGCAAAGTCCATATCCCATAATTAAGTTTGATGATAGCAAAGTCCATGTGCCATAATTAAGTTTGATGATAGCAAAGTCCATGTGCCACAATTAAGTTTGATGATAGCAAAGTCCATGTGCCATAATTAAGTTTGATGATGGCAAAGTCCATGTGCCATAATTAAGTTTGATGATGGCAAAGTCCATGTGCCATATAAAGTTTAATGAAAGAAAGTCCATGTGCCATATAAAGTTTGATGATAGCAAAGTCCATGTGCCATAATTAAGTTTGATGATAGCAAAGTCCATGTGCCATATAAAGTTTGATGATAGCAAAGTCCATGTGCCATAATTAAGTTTGATGATAGCAAAGTCCATGTGCCATATAAAGTTTGATGATAGCAAAGTCCATGTGCCATAATTAAGTTTGATGATAGCAAAGTCCATGTGCCATATCAAGTTTGATGATAGCAAAGTCCATGTGCCATAATTGAGTTTGATGATAGCAAAGTCCATGTGCCATATTAAGTTTGATGATAGCAAAGTCCATGTGCCATAATTAAGTTTGATGATAGCAAAGTCCATGTGCCATAATTAAGTTTGAGGATAGCAAAGTCCATGTGCCATATAAAGTTTGATGATAGCAAAGTCCATGTGCCATAATTAAGTTTGATGATAGCAAAGTCCTTGTGCCATAATTAAGTTTGATAATGAAGCTTTTAGTTTTAAAGACTCATTTGTATAATAAATGATTTTCAGTAATTAAGCTAAATTCTACATACCAACTTTTGCCCACACTCGATTTAAACCAGTTTAAGCTATGTGCGCGTATTGTCCAAATATGGACACCCTATTGTTTTGAATGATGCCATTTGAAATTATCATTTTCGCACTGCTCTCCGGATGTCATACGTGATTGGTTAACACTTGCAGTAGGGCTCTTCCAATTCAGACACATACCCACCCTTATTTCGTTATGAATGTCTGGAGTGTGTCCACCCGCAACGGCTATAATCCGGTTGTCACAGTATCCAGCACGCAGTTCGCCTGATGTAACTTAATAGTGTGTTCCTGATTCTATATATCAAGAGCTTTAGCACATTCCTTACAGTCATTGTTGCAAGTGAAAGTGCGCTGGTAAAAATCAACAATTTTTTTTCTTGTGATCCTGTTGGCAACAAAAAAAAGTTGTTTTTCAGCCCATAGCAAACAAAATGATTTTTCAATATATTGGCGATCTCTGCTCAACTGAAATTTGATAACTGCACTTAGCTGTACCTTGCTATCGCAAGTATGAAGAGAGGGTACTTATGTTTGGATTGTGATTTTCGCCATTTCTAAATTGCTCTAGTCTTCAATATGAAGAGATTAATGTGCATTATGTACTTTGTATTGCGGACAATACGAATCACCACATCTCATCAGTCTACTTCCAGTTTCTATTATACATAGTAGGTAGCAAAGTTCACTAAAGGCAAGAAATTTTTTTTTTAAAAGCTGTTCAATGGGTAACCTAGCCCATCACATTGGGTAGATGGGTCTATTTTTTAATGTATTTAAAAAGGGTGTAAAAATGAAACATATATAAGGATGGTAAAACATTTCAAGTTGGGTTGACATAATACTTTCATTCTCGCAAACCAGAGCTGCTACTTCTTCCACTACACTTCGAAATCTTATAGCACGTTTCGACAGTGCCGTAAAAGAGGCCGTGGTTTGTGACAATGAGTACTTTATTCAGTTTTGATTTTATCCCTTTGCAGTTTGTCCGTATGACAATCGATTTCTTGCCATCAATTCTACAGTTTGGAAATACAACTCATGGTTAAACAAAGTTTGTAGCTCCTCTAAAAAAATTAAGGCTCGCCAAATGAAACTCCATATTGTATCCACCCCTCTGCCACCTATACCACTGGAGAGATGAAATTATATGTTACAATAGTACATTAAAATAACAGTGATAACCAACGACAATAACAGTCCAAATGAGATATAAAGGATGTGGATTTCGCATGCATACTAGGATGATGTTTCATAATGTGCTCTAATCTAAACATGGAGTTACTTAGCCAGCCACGTACTTCCCTCCTAATTTGGAAGAAAGACATCTCCATGAGAGTTACTGGTTAGGAGGAGACAACTCCAAAGATGGAAAACATTTTTTCAATAATATGACCATCTAGGAGGCCATATTATAGAGGCATAAAATATCAAACCATAGACATAATGTTAAATGTCTTACTTGAATATGGTCTTAAAATACCAGAATTGAAACAATTACAATGCATATATAATATCTAGCTATGACATGTATTTTATTGTGGCAAAGCTGCATGAGTTTTTGCAGCTGTGCACTTGGTAAATAAGCGACTTCTCCTGAAGTTTAATTTGGTTCAAAAAATCACATATAAAGAGCAAAGATGACATATTTCAAAGATAACAACAGGAATTAATTGACAAGTGAATAAACATTCGATAAATGTATGCAAATATGCTAGCAACACGGCCATGCCCATAGCAACAGCTGAATGATGGTTGATATCACAGATAACAATAGGGCTATCGATGGTTAGACAAGTGGATAAAAATCCGAAAGGTGAATAAAAAATATGCCTAGCAACAAGACCATGCCCATAACAACAGCGAAATCATGGTGTATATGATAGAAGTAACAACAGGGTTGGACAAGCAATACGATATATAATTACAATACAAAATAGACGTCTGTCTGTCTGTAATTTAATTGCTGCTAGGATGAATGATTGCTTATAGCATGTTGCAATCTGGTGCGTGGAAGTCTGTGTCTGCCACTTCTAGTTCTATCAATTCATTGACTGTCAAGTTCTGGCCTTAGAACTTAGAAGATAGGTGTCATCAGCTAATATATATTGTCCCCAGTCTGTCCATAATGTGTCTCTGGTATATGTTGAATGTTATTCTGTTGTTACCAAATACCCCGCCTGCCTTTCTGATGATTTTGTCAAATAGAAATTTGATTTGCGGGGTTGTACGCCATATGGAAACTTCCACTTCCGTGTAATCTTCACACGATGATTATATGGCCACAATCATGAATTCGTACACTAGAATGAAGCTCTTCGGCAGGGGATTATTGCATGACTTTAACAACCGTCCCAGTATCAAAATTGAAAGAATTTTTTATTTTGATTGAGAATAAAATAGTGAAGAGATGGTATGAATATATCTTGGCAAATTCTCGAGCAAGATTGCCCACAGATGTGGTCTGATATATCATGGTATTGAATAGCCAAAGTGCAATAAGATCGTTGGGTCAATATTCAAATGAGCATAGGTCACATACTACCAAGAGTTTTCATAAGTTTGCATAGTGATGATCTAATAACCAAAAACATATATATGCAAATAACTTATCAAAACTAGAAGCTACATCAAAATAATTCAAAACTAAAAGCTACATCAAAAATATTTTCAGGACAGATGTGTTTCAGTATCACAAATATATATATACCAAAATACAAAATAAATTGAATTTGAAAAGTGCATGCATTCTTAAGATATGGCCTAATTACCAAAAAACATTAATTATGTAAGTCACTCATTAACATTCATGTTTAATAATACCTAATCAGTTCTAGCCATTACCCTAAAGAATATGTACCAAATTTCGTTTGAAATAAGCCAACTGCTTTTTAGAAAACGGTGAGACAGACAGACAGACAGGCAGGCAAACAAACAGACAGACAGACAGACAGACAGACAGACAGACAGACACGGACGCACGCTCGCTCGCGCGCGCGCGTTTTTAAGCTTTTCACATACGTTTTAAAGCTTTTCATCCCTAATATATAACCTTCCTTACGGATGTTAAAAATCTATACACGAAAGGCCTACCAAGAATTGACTCTGATCGAAGAAATAACTTATACACAAATGCCCTTGGATGTGAATTATACCAGAGATATACTATAATACTAAGTCTTATCTGTCTTGTTTTGAAATAGTTTCATCAAAGTTCAAGTACATGTATGACTTTGCAAAGTTATACATATACATCATATACATAAAATTAAATTTTAAAACAGATGGTTGCTGAATAAAGCCGAAAGACGATGACATTTCACCTTCTCTTTGACTGATCTGAAGTCGCCGTGCCTGGGCCGAGATTAATAGCACCAGATACATACGATAACTAGACATGCTACGATAACAAGGTTGTGCGCATGTGCAATGTTGAGCTAATCTGTTGGCTTGCATTGCCTGACTTACATGTACGTCGTCCGTTTTGCGGCTCGAGCTAACGTTAGAGAGACACTTGACGTAGGTTGAATTTAGTGATTTAAAGTTCATTTCTGTATTTTATATAGTCATTACTATGGAAGGCCGGTGAGGACAGCGACTGCAATGGTACATGCGTTATGGATCCCGGACTACAATACAGGTTTCGAGTCGGGGTCTAACAAGTGTTTTGGTATTCTAATAATTTCTATTTCCTTTGTGTTTCTGGAACAGTTCCAAAGATTCATATATGGTCTGAGAGTAGGCCCGCCAAGTACACCCTTTGCTTTGTTTACGGTTTGATGAATGTGTTGGGCCCATGAGCGGTTGTTTGATAGTTCTATTCCCAATTATGTATGATGTTTTAATTTTTGGAGAATGGTATGGTACACCATAGACCAGAGTCGCTTGTAAACTGTTATTCCTTTCCTAAATGGTTTTATTCTTGTCTATGACGGTCCTAATACAGAACAATGACGTTATTATAGGGATTGGCGATATTCTTATAAAATCGGTAGCGATGTCATTTCCACAGTCACACACACAACACAGTCGCTTGTAAACTGTTATTCCTTTCCTAAATGGTTTTATTGTTGTCTATGACGGTCCTAATACAGAACAATGACGTTATTATAGGGATTGGCGATATTCTTATAAAATCGGTAGCGATGTCATTTCCACCGATTTTATAAGAATATTGCCAATCCCTATAATAACGTCATTGTTCTGTATTAGGACCGTCATAGACAACAATAAAACCATTTAGGAAAGGATCGAATAACAGTTTACAAGCGACTGTGCCATAGACAGTGTCTATGGGTACACTCACTGTCGCAGTTTTCGGACAGATATTGACTTGTCCCGCGATCCTCGCTGTTTTCTACGAAACTGTCATATTATCATGCTCAATAATTCGTACGAAAGATCAGGTGATACTAAAGCTTTGATTCAATGCTAATTTTATGGTATCGGTTTTCAGATCACTACTTACTACTATCAGCGATCGCAAAGTTACCGTATGTAACAACACAGCCGGCGCCGTACGCGGAAATGTTACAAAATCACTGAACAATGTCAGTTCGCTCTTATTTAAAAAGACCCTAGCTAAGGAAATTGTCTAAGCAGCAATGATGGGTGTTACTTTTTTGCAGTGTTCATCAAATAGTAATCGTCGAATAACATGACCCTGTATTGTCCTGGGGTATTGTTCATGTTATATTATTGGTATGGAGTGAACTTTTTCTTGTGACACAATTGTGTTGCAATTGACTTTCGTTAATGAAGCACTTTGATGCACTGTCACTCTTTATCTGGCAGGTTTTTCCCCAGTTGCAAAACGAATTTACTAGTATATTGTATAGCACAACTGAACTTCTTAGATTCAGTAGTGCTATAGGCATGACAAAGTGGAGATCTGTCTGTCTGTCTGTCTGGATGTGTGTGTGTGTGTGTGTGCAGTGTTTGTGTAAACAACTGCTGGACCGATTGCCATGATATTTGGTGTGTATATTACCTTGGGTGTCAAGTTGGGAAATTGTTCGAATGAAAATGGGATTTGGGTAAAAAAAAATGTGATTTTTGGTCATAAAACTTAAACTACAAATCTACTGGGCAGATCAGTCTGGAACATTCTTAGGGGTATTTAGATTATGAATTGTTCATGACACGATGAGCCCATTGGTGATATGCAAATTGGGTATGAAAATGTGTCTTTTTGGTAAAAAATCTTTAATTCCAAAACTACTGAGCAGGTTTGGTTGAAATTTGAGGGAAATGTTGTCAGTGGTGTTTAGATTAAGAATTGTTCATGACATGATCGCATGAGTGATATGCAAATTAGGTCTAAAATGTGTCTTTTTGGTCAAAAAACTCTAATTCTAAAACTGCTGAGCAGATTGTGCTGAAATTTAATGGGGGATGCATCTGGGCATGTGTGAACGAATCTGTTTTCACAACGTGATGATCCATCAGTGATATGCAAATTAGGTCAGAAATGTCAATTTTGGTCAAAAACTTATAATCTTGAAACTGCATGGTGAATGGAGTTGAAACTTGGTAGGGACATTCTGGAGGTGTTATTCTGCAGTTATTGTTGAAAACATATTG
This sequence comes from Glandiceps talaboti, assembly GCF_964340395.1. Classification (NCBI taxonomy): domain Eukaryota; kingdom Metazoa; phylum Hemichordata; class Enteropneusta; family Spengelidae; genus Glandiceps; species Glandiceps talaboti. The sequence goes on along the minus strand of NC_135563.1, from coordinate 11,575,927 downwards.
ACACAATTGGCCCTAGCAACCATGACCATGCCCTGAGCAACAGTGAATGATAATGCATATTATAAAGATAACAGGGATGGGTAAGTAAATAAAGCTTCAAAAAATGTATCCAGATATGCCTAGTAACAGGACCACAATCATAGCAACAGCCAAATACAGTTGTACTACAACACCATTGGTGCTTTCTACCTTCTGTAAAGAAGATTATACATTAGGGATGGAAAGTCTTGTTTGTGTGTGTGTCGGTCATCGTTCAATCTCAAAAACAGCTGGCTCAATTAAAATGAAATTCGGTGCACATATTTTTAGGGTAATGGCTAGAACTGATTAGGTATTGGTAAACCTTCCATGAATATCAATGAGCAATTTGCATAATGAATGGTTTTCAATAATGCCCCTTACCAGCTAATCAGTCAGCTTATAGACAATTTCATAGTACTGAAACTGCACTTTGTAGGATTATGATAATGTCTAACATTCTTCAATGTATGGGTCATCAACAAGTTATATATTGTTTGTTTTACATGAGGTCAGTCACAGTGCTGCTTTTGACACAGTTGATCATGACACTTTACTTAGGAAAATGGAGAATGACTTTGGTAGACAAAACACAAATGGCTTATGTCACATTTATTGGCATATAAATTACAGCACTCAAATGGCTTTAAGTCATATTTAACTGATCGATCACAGACAGTTCCTATTGCAGGTAATATGTCTGAAAGTACTGGTCTCAAGTGTAGCATTCTGCAAGGATCCTGACTTGGGCCAGTGCTTTTCACAGCTTATTCTAGTTCACTTTTTAGTGTAATAGATAATCACATGATCATTTCTGACGGCTATGCTGATGACACACAGCTATTGAAGGTGTTTAGACCTCGAACAGATGATCAGACTGACGCTGACAAGTCTTTTGAGAAGTTTATTGCAGACATTCAAAACTGGATGTTGAATCACAACCTGAAATTAAATTAGAACAAAACAGAGGTCATTCTCTTTGGTACCAGACAACAACTAGCTAGAGTAAACTTTGACTATGTCACAATTGGTCACGTAATGATGAAGTCAAAGAAGTAGATCATGTAGGGTAGAGTTTAAGATAATTTTACTCATTTTTAAGGCAGTGCAAGGTGTGGCTCCAGGTTACATAATAAATTTGGTTTGGATCCATAACACCAATTACGGCTTAAGAGTGCAATCTTCAAGTTCTATATAATTTGGTACTTGCATTCACGATACCTGGGTGCACATATCTCATGAGGCTTATTGATGTAATGCTTAAGGTTTGAATGAGTCATTTGCATTATTAATGATTTTCAGTAATTAGACTATATCTTAAGAATGCAGATTTCAAATTCAATATAATTTAGTACATTCATTGATGGTAACAAAGTCAGTCCATGTGCCATATAAAGTTTGATAATGTAGCTTGTAGCGTTAGTGATTCATTTGCATAATTAATTATTTTCATTAATTAGGCTATATCTTAAGAATATATGTGTCAAATTCAATATAATTTGGCACATACTTCAAACATAACATGGGGCACATGTCCCGAGTAAAGTTTGTGAATTTAGTTTTTAGTTTTAATGAGTCATTTGAATAATTAATGATTTTCAGTAAGGATTATATGTGTGTGTACAGATTCTGTGTGTATTGAATGCAAAGGTTACTACTTTATATTGTTTATTTATACTTTCACCTCATATTTAACACTTAAACTTTAAATGTGATAGACACTTCTGAAAAACAATGGAGAAATAACCTGACAAGCACAAATTTACAGAAATCTTGAACAATTTGGCTTACCGAATGTTTATTGACACAATGTGACAGTTCACTACTTGCTCCCAATTCAATAAGGGAATGATCTCAACGATCAGACAGTGAAGGCTAACAAACACCTAGCTGCAATAATTGTAGCTTTGTTTTTAATTACAATATGTTTTTGTTGTTTCTTATATATGTATATTATACATTGTATTGTGTGACTGAAATTTTTTTTCGTTTTACGTTTTATTTCTTACGGTTTTGCAAAGTAAAACAATAAGTTTCTTGTATTCGGATAGAAATATATCTGATACTTATCTTGGGAAAGAAGTGCCTGTACATTTGCAATATAAGTAGTTTGAATTTGATGTTGCCCTAACTGTAGAAAATGTAATAATTGAATGTAGGCCTAACATGCGCCAGAGAGATGCAAGTTAAAACAATGTATGTCAAATTATTTATTATCCTGTGTTACACACTTTTCTCTTCAATTCACCCCAGGCCTTCAGTTTGAAATGATTTATACAACATTGTTTTGTCCAATTTTCAACAGGAAGCACCAAGTCAAAAAATATGGCAGCTTTCAACACTGGTTCTGGTACTGGCCTCGATGCTAAGGAGAAACTATTAACTGTAATTGATGAAAATATACTTCTATGTTCTATATGTATGGACCGTTTCAAATCACCAAAAATTCTACCATGTTTTCACTCATTTTGTGATCCGTGCCTAACAGAATGGGTGAAAACAAAGAAGGGAAATCTTGTATGTCCTACATGCAAACAGCCTTGCCCTCTGACCCCTGAAGGTGTACCTAGTATAAGCAATAATCACTTCATCAACTATTTACTGGAGTTGGTGCATGGGGTAACTGGTTCAGATACTGAAACATGTAAATGTATAGTTTGTGACAATGAAGCAAGATACTGGTGCAGGGAGTGTGGAGAGTTCACATGTGAAGATTGTAGCCAATTACATAGAAAAATGAGATTACTCAAAGACCACAAACTAATGACAGTCAGCGAGTATAATGATAAAGTTTCACAACAGTTCAGTCTACTTCAACCTCGGTTCTGCAGTATTCATCCTACTGCACAGTTGGAATTCTACTGTGACACTTGTCAAGTTCCAACATGTATAAAATGTGCCATTGTTGAACACAAACAGACACATCATGATTTGATATCCATTGAACAAGCAGTGAAGAAATATACACCAGCGATGAAAGAATATTCAGAAAAAGTTGCACACAAGCTAGCTGATTTAAAACAGGCAAAGGCTGCTGCCAGTATTGTTGTTGAGAATCTTGAGAAAAACAAATCATATGCAGAGCAAGATATAAAAGCAACAATTCAACAAATGTATGAAGAGGTGAAGAAACATGAAGCCAGGTTATTAGAAGATGTTGGCGTTATCTATTCCCCCAAACGTAAACAAATTGATGCACACATTGATTTACTGGAGCAAAAGTTGGGCCGTGCAGAAAATATGCACTCCTACTTGAACCATCTTCTGACCTATGGTGGACCTGTGGATATCATGGCAGCAAAGGAAGAACTAGACCATCGTTGGATGGATGACAAGCAGAATGATGATGTCAGTGATAGTGAAGATTTGGACAGTGATCTGGTATTCACACAAAACCCACAATGTCTGCAGATAAATCCTGGTGCTGTTGGGACTAAAAAGGTAATTATTAGAGATCGACACACAGGAGCAAATGGTATAGCTGTAGATATACATCGTATATTTGTAAATCTCAAGAAATCAATGTTAGTATTGTGCCCCAAGTACATGTATGATTCTGCGAACTAATACAAATATGAGCTGCAGGTGAGTATTTGTACTCTGTGGATAAATTATGTGAGGAGCAATTTATGATGTAACTAATAATATTGATTTCATGAGATTATATATTAATCACACAATTAAGACAATCCATATGTCTTTCTACAATTTTGAATTGAATTTTACAAGTACAGCAACGTACATTTCATTGCACTTTATTCTCCATCATGGTATCCGATGCCTATGCAAATTATGTAATCACATAATTTTCGTTCATCACCTGTGATGAGGTCAAGTTTATGCTAAGATCGACAAGTCGGATTTTATGGTGGTTTAATTCTCAATCAAAATTATCAGACATGGCCTTGTGATGTAATTTAGTTTTAAAATGTAAGTACCGTTATGAAAATTAAATATAACTGCACTAAGTGTAACACTAGTGTGACAGTATTTTCCCCTTAAAAGCTGTGCAGCAAAAGCAAAAGCAAAAAAAAAGTGGCCTTTGCTAAGATAACAATAATGAAGGGTACTTGCCATTTGTATATAAATGCAAAAATGCATAGCATTATCAAGAGTCTCTTTTTTCTACAAAGATAACACCAGCAATGGGTATGAGTCAACTAGCCAAGACAGAATGTTATCCTACCAATCAAACCCTCTCAGTCTGAAATTTTACATCAACATTGTACTGTACCAGTTGTGCTACAGTGTCATTGGCACTACTTTTTAGGAATACATATCACCACGTGCACTTATTATTATTATTATTATTATTTCATTCTGCAAACAGCAATCAAAAGGACCAACGTTGAGCATGTCCACGAATGATTATGATCTTCCAAAAGATGACAACATTACAACATCTAATGGTGAGAAAAGTAAGAATTCAGAAGGCATCAGGATGACTACTGACTTTGCACAAGGTAAATATATGATGTCATTTACAAATTGTGATATTGTGTAACAGTTGTACTTCAATTTGAGGTTAAAGTGTATTGAATTCTTCACTGTGCACCCACTATTAACAGTAACTTAATTATAATTTATTACAATTCCAAACAACAACTCTTGGGCCTTATGCTAGGCTTAGCTATATCTTCAATGACTGGGGGGGGGGGGGGGGGGGCTTTAATGAGTAAAAAATAATGCGATGGAATTTAACCTTCATACTATACTCAAGTTGTTTAGGGATCTCTAAGCCACCAATATATCAAACATGAAATGAAACATTGCTAATCTCAGAATCAGCAAATTATGGAGTACAAATTATCCCAATGTCACACAAAGGTGTCTCTCAGGTATTACAACTGGGATCACTCATGTGTCTGCAGTCTAAGAATAACGATTGATTCAAGGTTCAATTTTTTAAATGACATAGCATAACAATGTATCTAGAAAATTGTGTGCTGATTATAGTTGATATCTACAGCTGCTATAGATTCCATTCAACATAACCATACCCCTCATATCACCAAAATTTCTACTTTTGTTGAAAAAATAACAACATGTAAAAGATCATTTAAATCTAATCAAAATGTACACAGATTTATTTTGATCATATGCTTAGGCCAGGGGAAAAAGAAGAATTCTTTCTGGTCAGATCAGTTTGTCTAAAATGGTGTGACAACGTGCCGTTTTTGTTGTTAATTCTCAACGAGTCTGTCACTCAATCTACACTTCATGGCAGTTACTGTTCTTTTTATTGAGTACTTTAGAGCAAGTGTGTATGTGGGGCAGATGTCATTTGCTTGTTCATGATTGGCTCTGCGCGCAGTTATCTTCACTGAAGTAGGGAAGGTTATTTTCATGTTTCCCCACAGATCTGTAGACTGCATGGACTGAACAAATATGAAAAAAAGACCGATGTGGGGGTATTTATTAAGTGATGTGCAATTCTTCTTTCTTTTTTTTGGGGGGGGGGGGGGGGCTTAGTAATGTAAGTTTATAAATGTATGGTCTGATGCTTGATATATTAAATGTTGCAGGATGTAATGTACATCATCTGCTATACTGTTCCTACATTCCTTTGAAGTCAAGAAAAACACAGTGTACATGGATAATGAATATGCATGACAGTCAACCTGGTTCTCTTTTTTTTTTAGCACAACTGAACTGAGGTTAAGTAGTGCTATAGACTTGTAAAATGTGTGTGTATGTAAACGACTTAAAGTCAAAAACCGATTGCCTTCAAGTTGGTGGGAATATAAAGGACTTATTTATAGATGGAAAATTGTTCAAATGAAATTGAACGCATCAGACATGCGTTTTGGGTCAAAAATTTTAAACTCCAAAACTGTTGCACAGATTGCCCTGAAATTTGGTGGGAACTTTCTTTGGAGTTTGTAAATTGTAGATTGAGAATGGCTCAGTAGGCTGGATAAAATGAAAAAGCTATTCAATGGGCCTGACCTACCATATTTTTGGTGTCTATCTATCTGTCAGTCTGTCTGTCTCTGTGTGTGTGTGTGTGTAAACAACTTAAAGTCAAAAACCACTGTCATGATATTTGGTGGGTGTACAATCTGATTAAAATCCCATGTAGATGTCGGCTAATCGTTCATTGCTATTTTACCTTCGTTATTTTGCCTGATTGCCTCCTCTACGTAGCATTCAGGCTAAAAAATGTAAACATGTTCCAAAAAGGTCAATTCAGGCAAAATATCGAAGGTAAAATAGCAATTGACAATTAGCCGACATCTACATGTACATCAGATTTTAATCAGATTGGGTGGGTGTATTAATACCTTACTTGGGAAATGTTCAAATCAAAATGAACGTACCACCGGTGTGTGATTTGGGTAAAAAAAATTGAATTGAATACAGTTTGTAGCACAACTGAACTGATAAGGTTCAGTAGTGCTGGAGGCATGATGTATGGCCGTCTGTCTATCTACCGTGTGTGTGTGTGTGTGTGTGTGTGTGTGTGTGTGTGGACGACTTAAAGGTGATTCAAAATGCTCACATTCACTATTGGTATTTTGCTAGACAACAAAATTAGGTTGGTGACAGTTCCATTTACATGATGCAATGACTCGGAGCGTGCTTCCATATGCTCGGAGCAAATCGAATCAATTAGTGTATTATGGGACCAACAAATATATTGTGGCACTGCATGTCCTGATATACCGTCTTGAAGTTTCCCATTGGTATTCTAATAGATAGTATATTTATTTGAGATGAAATATGTTTACTTTGTTGTTAAATGCGCCGTTCAAAAGGTGACGCGAGTATGATTGGGCTAAAATATGCCGTCCTCGGGATGCTGTCAACGCGTCAAGACGGTATCGTAATGCTTCTTGTTAGCAAATAATAAAACATCAGATAAATAAAAGTCAAAGTATGTGAAACACGCGACATTACATTGCTATGTTTTAAAATTGTACAGTTGTACGACAACGCAATTGGCACTATTTTTTGACTATGTCAACCATTATAATTTATATTTTGCACAGTTTTTACCTTCTGTAAGGAAGGTTATAATATACCGATGAAGTCTGTGTGTCTGTGTGTGTCTGTATCACGATTTCCGAAAAAACGGCTGCATCAATTCAAACGAAATTTCATAGATATGTTCCATAGGGTAATGGCCAGAACTGATTAGGTTTTGGTAATAATCCGATGAATATTAATGACCAATTTGAGTAATTAATCGATCGAACGAGTATAAGTTGGCAGATTCAGATTCAGATGCAGGTAGCATTATCTTATGAATGTTATATTGAGTATCAGATGGCCTCAGATCCGAATCTGAATCTGACGCCAACTTTATACTCGTGTTCTACACTACTGAGAAAGACTCTGTTTTCAGGGGTTTCATGCCAACCTTATTTTGTGTTTCCTTTGGATCTGCACTCTTCACTGGCTGCACAAACATGAGAAAAAAGAAGACTGAGGCAGTCAGATGGCCTCAGATCTGAATCTGAATCTGACGCCAACTTTATACTCGTGCTCTACACTACTGAGAAAGACTCTGTTTTCTGGGGTTTCATGCCAACCTTATTTTGTGTTTCCCTTGGATCTTCACTCTGCATTGGTTGCACAAACACAAGAAAAAAGAAGGCAGAGGCAGGGTATTTGAGTGATTCAAACTCACCAGAAAACAATTTTTTTTCCTGGCCTTAAAATAGGTTTACAATGAGCGCGGAGTTCACAAACAGATGAAATATTTATCATCGTTTCAATTTCGTCAAATATGGACTTATCATTTTCAAATTTCACACACTGATGCACAGATGAATAAAGAGAAATCGTGTCTTTTTAGATTTTCGATTAGAAGTTTAGGAAGTATTATATTGACTTCAAACTGTCTCCTTTTTACCACGTTCTTTTCCGATTTCTCTCGATAACAAATTATCGCTGTTTGTTGCAAGGCTTGTACATAATCATTTATCTAGCTCTGTATCTCAGGATATAAATACACTCTCACATATTTATCAAGTGTAATACATTTTTTGTAATCTATAATTTATACCCAAATGTGTGTGGTCAAAATGTGGAAAATAGACCAAGCCTCGTCTAGCCTACAAAGAAAATTTCGCAACAATGTATCAATAATGGTGACTTATACATTGACCTCTATATAATTAGTGTACAGTGAGGATGCGCCACTCAACAAAATCTTGAGTAGTGATTAAAAGGAATGTGTAAACTCGTGGTGGGACAGAAGGAAGGTCAACATGCACATGCCATATCCCGGGTATGTAGGGGATCACGAAAGCCGAGTGAAGTCGAGGATGGCAAGCTTTCCTGTGCTGAGAATAGGTGGTGTGGCGGGCATTTGGACAACATTTTTCACAACTATCTTTCATTGGGACTTGACGAATCACAGATATAGAGCTAAATTTCTTGCATAAATCCTTACGGAAGGCATTCAGTTTAAATCTGGTAATACTTTGTTTTGTAAAAATTATATATATATATATATATATATATATATATATATATATATATATATATATATATATATATATATATATATATATATATATATATATTATATATGCTTGCCTTTCCCCATGTTTCCAAACGTTTCTCAATTTATGCTTGTCCAAATGAATAAATTTAATTTTTAATTCTCATTGCGCAGGTGTCATGGATGGGGAACCAACTGGGTATTCCAACTATGGGATACATGAGTTAGGAATACCAAGAACAGGCATATTCTCGGTAGCAGATATTGACCACAAGGGAAATTTCATTGAAGTCCCAAACACAGGAATATCTTTAGTGGTACCACCAAATGCTATAAAGAAAGGACAGGCTAAGAAAATATTCATTGGCGTTACTTGGGAAGAAAATGATGCAACCATTAACTGGCAAGATGAAGAAATGAGACAAAATAATGTTAAAGGCCGTAGAGTGAGCCCAACTGTTGTATGTGGTCCTCATGGATGTACATTCGAAAAGCCTGTGCTAGTGTCATTTCCACATTGTATACATAGTGATGGCAATTTAACAGACTTAAAAATACTCAGGAGTGAGACAGTTAACACTGAACCAGCTTCATGGAAGTCAATTGCTGGTAATAAAGCCATTAATGATGATTATCATACTGCAGTCCTGGAAAATCACTGTGTCATATTTACACAGCATTTCACTCAATTCACTTGTAGTTGTCCAGCAGAACCAGAGGAGCACGTAGCATTACGTTTGAGTACTGTGGCCTATCATAGCCAGCCTTCTGTAGGAGATGATGTAAAAATAAGAGTGTATGTTGCAGACAATATCCCTGACAATATGGAGGTTAGGTGTTACTTTGATAAATATTGTTCTAGTAAAAAATGAAAAAAAAAATATTGATTTTTAGCACAACTGAACTGATAAGGTTCTGTAGTACTATAGGCATGATGCGGTATCTGTCCATCCATCTGTCTGTCTGTCTGTGTGTGTAGATGACTTAAAACTCAAAAACTGACATACTGATTGCCTTGGTATTTGGTGGGGAGATTTTTTTTCATGTCTAGTTGGGAAATTGTTCAAAGCAAACTGATCACATCACAGATATATGATTTGGTCAAAAAACTTAAACTCAAAAACTACTGGTTGATTGGTCTGAAATTTGGTGGGAACTTTCTTAGGGGTGTGTAAATTAAGATTTGTTCATGATGTAATGATTCCATCAGTAATATGCAAATTAGGACTAAAAATGTGTCTTTTTGGTCAAAAATCTTTAATTCCGAAACTACTGGGCAGATTGGGCTGAAATTTCATGGGGATGCATCTGGGGCAGCAGTTGGGTGTATGATTTCATCCAGTGATATGCAAATCAGGTATAACTTACATCTCAAAAAGTACTTGGTCACTGAGACTGAAACTTGGTGAGATGTTTCTAGAAGTGTTACTTTGCAGATTTTGTTCAAAACATTTTGACTCAATTAGCCCTAGCAACCATGACCATGCCCTTAGTAACATTCAAATACCAGTATATTTTGGTTAAATAACAACATCGTCTGGTAGGTAAGTGACTAAACATTCAAAAAATGTATGCAAATACCCCTAGCAACAGCCAAACGACTGTGTATTTCACAAAGTAAACAACAGGGATTCTTAGACAAGTGAACAAACATTTAAAAAGTGCATGCAAATATGACTAGCAACAAGACCACACCACGCCCATAGCAACAGCCAAATGATCGCATATATTGCAAAGATAAGAACAGAAATTAATAGCTGAATGAATAAACATTAAAATAATATATGCAAATATACCTAGCAACAAGACCACACCAATAGCAACAGCCAAATGAGCACATATATTGCAAAGAAAACATCAGGGATTCATAGACAAGTGAACAAACACTCAAAAAAATGTATGTAAATATGTCTAGCAACATGACCACACCCATAGCAACAGCCAACTGATTGCGTATATTGCAAAGATAATAACAGGGCTGAATAGGCAACTGGATAATCATTCAGTAAATGAACACCTATACCTAGTATGGATAAGTAGGTGGATAAACAATTTTAAAAACTGTACAGTTGTGCTACAACGCCATTGGTGCTGTTTTTGTAGTTCTTTTAATACAAAATTGGTGCTAGAAAAGGAGACTTTCAGGATTATAAAGATTACATTAGAACAGTTGTAGTATTATCTTGCTAACATTGAAAATGTTATTGAACACATATTGCCTGGCCATGAGGGCTATAGCACCCGTTTATTACACCCGAGGGACTGTGAGTTACCAGAATCACATGCTATTTCCCAAGGCCAAAGGCCGAGGGAAATAGCATGTGATTCTGGTAACTCACAGTCACAAGGGGGTAATGAACGGGTGCTATAGCCCGAATATAGGCCAGGCAATATGTATTTTATAATATACCTCATGCTGTGAACTCGCGGTGGCAGACGACATCGTCAGAATTAGCTGCCATTTTGACCTGCTGTGAACGCGCGGTGGTCACGTGACCATGTAAAAGTTGATGGAACTATTTCCCTAGGGAAATAGTCATTCTATTTTCCTATCACGTGACTGATTCTAGCGAATCATGGCACAGCATTATCACTAGGTATATTATAATTATACTTCAGGCTGGGTGATGTCATGATGTTAGTGGTTGTACAAATTTTGTGGATTTCCATGTCAAGACCTTTCACTTTGAGCCAAAGTTTCTGTAAACTTTATAATTAACTATTTAAAACAGTTAGTAAAGTGGCAACAATTAATGTTCAATTTTCCATGTGTTTTTCCATGGTAATAGTAGTAGAAATAAAATTAAACATTCAAGGTATACTTGATATGATACTTGTTATCAAATTTATTAACTGATATTTGTTTATTTTCCAGAAAATCGCTAAGGAAGAAGTTGAACTTGGTGGTTTGAAGTGTGATGCAGAGAAACATATCCTATTGCATCATGGTACAGATAAGTTAACTATCAATGTGAAGAATATTAATGAAGGCTGGACATGTGTTGGACCAACCAAACAGGTAGTGTAGTCAATACATTGATCATATCAGCACTCATCTTGTTTGTTAGCAGTAGTAACAAGTCAATTACAGGTAACTAATCTTCACAGCGTATAACAAGTGTTTAAATGAAACTAGTTCATGTGCATTGGATTAATGTTCTATAAAGCCTGTTCCAAATGCAAAGGAGAATTGGCCATCACTGATATGCAAATTAAAGCTAACAATGTGTCTGTTTGTTAAAAAATCTTTAATTCCAAAATTACTGAGCAGATTGGGCTGAAATGTAATGGGGATGCATCTTGGCGTGTATAAAGGAAGAAATATTAAGCATATAATGATCTCATCAGTGATATGCGTGTAAAAATGTGAATTTTGGTCAAAAACTTATGTCTAAAAAGTACTTGGTCAATGAGACTGAAACTTGGTGGGATGTTTCTAGCAGTGTTATTCTGCAGATTTTTTTCAAAACATTTTGATATTCTGGTCAAATAACATCATCTGGTCAGCAAGTGAATAAACATTCAAACAGTGTATGCAAATTCCCCTAGCCACTAGCCAAATGGTGGTGTATTTCACAAAGATAAGAACTGGGATTCTGAGACAAGTGAACAAATAGTGTATGCAAATATGCCTAGCAACAAGACCATGCCCATAGCAACAGTCAAATGATCACATATATAGCGAAGATAACAACAGGGCAATTAAACAAACATTCAAAAAATGTGTGTAAATTTGCCTAGCAACAAGATCACACCCATAGCAACAGCAAAAAAATCAGGCATATTGCAAAGATAACAGGAATTGGAAGACAAATGAACGAAAATTCAAAAATGTATGCAAATATATCTAGCAACATGACCGTCCATAGCACCAGCCAAATGATCCTGTATATTGCAAAGATAGCAACATGGTTGGATAGGCAACTGGATAGTCATTCAGAACACCTAGATAGGATAGATTAGCATATGGATAAACATTTTTAAAAATTGTACAGTTGTGCTACAATGCCATTGGCGATATTTTTGTTTTGTATTGTAGGTTATCATGTCTACGGCTCTGTGGTTTGAGAAGTGCAGAGAAAGTACAAGTTTTATGTTTGAACAATCTAAAGATGTACCTAAGTTCAGATGTATTATCACAGTAGACAAAGATGAAAATTCAACTTGTGCATCAAGTACACAGATCTGTGTTTCAACTAAATTACAGGTAAGATACCTTTTAAAAACAATATGAGCCCCCTCCCCCTCCAATGAACAGAGCAGGCCTTGAGGAATTAAGCCATAGGAATAACACATGTTCATCTGTCTGTCCATCCTTTTGTTTCACCTACAATTTACCTACAAATACTATTCAAGTGTTAGAGACTCTGATCCTAGGTTTAAGGAAGTAAGCTTTCAGTCAACCACTATAAGCTTTGACACCTACAGATCAGATGTTTATACTAGTAGAAGTACATGTAGCTTTTAAAGGTGATTCAAAATGCTCAGATTCACTATCGCTAATTTGCTAGACGACATGTTTGTGAAATGCATTCTGGTTTTAAAACTTTTCAAAAGCGTCTGCAAACACCTTAAAATGACCTTTTTTCAGTCACTTCCCTTCGGATTTACTTCGAGAGTTTTCGGGTATTTCCGGTCCCACCTAGACCACAGGATTTTATGACGTCATAAGGGGTACACGTTAGCACTAAGACTATGATGAGCGTAGTCACTAGGTGAACAAAACTCAACAGCATTGTGAAAAAATACATTGTTAGTGGTTGTAACAGACATCAGTAAACAAAAACTACACTCTACATGTCTTATTAACCAACATTTACCGATATTTACTCACATTTTCTGACTAATTGGCAGTGTCTGTGGGTATAAATGCTAAAATATTATCCCCCCCCCCCCCCATATTATGGCAAATAAATCAAAATTGCTAGACTACAGTGTAGATATACATAAACACTTGTAATGTTGCTTGCGTGTTTCAATTTATTTATCTGATTTTTTTTATTATTTGCCGAGGAGAAGCATTACAATATCTTCGACAGGCATGGCGTCGACAGCATATTATAGCCGACTAAACTCGACTATACTCACTGATGTCGCCTTTTGAACGGAGCATTTAGCAACAAAGTAAACATATTTATCTTGAATAAATATACTAGCTGTTAGATTGCCATATTATCAGCAATAAAATTGTAAAGAATTGAGGAAATTTCGTGAGTTTAGTGTTGTCATTTACATGACTTTAGCAACTAGTCTGGAAGAAAACTTGTATGGTTTCCCTTGTTGCGATATCACTTAATTTAATGCAACAAGCCTATTTAATATTCATTAGAAGAATTCTGTAACGAATCATGGTATTCGAAGTATACAGTTTAGGAAATATGATATTAAATATGATTGGACAATATTGACGTCGGCAATCAAGGTCGTGACCCCAGCACATGGTTATGAAAGAAAGCCTGCAACTAGATACTTGGCTAGCCACGTCCGGTCCAGTTTCTCAGGGTTTGTTTTGAAGTTAGAGACGTTATTTCTGTACGACTTGAAGAATTTTACAATATATCTGATTGATAAATATGGATTACATCAACACGTGGATAAATTTAACCCGACACGAATGTGTGCTGTGCTCTCCCGATTCCATACGTACATTGTACATACACTGCTTCAGCTTGGATCGGCGGAACTATCCTAGTATAAGCTTACTGCCGCGGCCGCGGTGACTGCACAAAACATGACAACACTACCCCTCTACCCATATATAATAATCACCTGTATACCGTGATAAAAACAAGCAATAATTCGAGTCCCCAACAAGTCGATGAGACCTACTTCTGTTCTGTCCGATCCGAATGCGAGTATCTTTAGGTTTTATATGGGTTTCAGACTCGGACTAGAGTATTACGCCCTAGACAATAATAGATGTAAACTTGTGTTCACAAGCCAAACATGTGACAATTCAAGACCACAGCGAAAACTGTGAAAAATTTACAGGTCAGTCTCATTTTATATATGGACAACAAAATTAGGTCAGTCACAGTTCCATTTACATGATGCAATGACTCAGAGCGTACTTCCATATGCTCAGAGCAAATCGAATCAATTAGTGTATTATGGGACCAACAAATATATTGTGGCACATGTCCCGATACACCTTCTTGAAGTTTCCCATTGGTATTCTAATAGCTAGTATATTTATTCGAGATGAAATATGTTTACTTTGTTGTTAAATGCACTGTTCAAAAGGTGACGCGAGTACGATTGGGCTAAAATATGCCGCCCTTGGCCCGGGGATGCCGTCAAACGTCACGACGGTATCGTAATGCTTCTTGTCGGCAAATAATAAAAAATCAGATAAATAAAAGTCAATGATTGTGAAACACGCGACATTACGAGTGTTTATATATATCTAGTCTAGCCGTTTTGATTTATTTTGCCATAATATGGGGAGATCATATTTTAGCATTTATACCCACAGACACTGCCAATTAGTCAGAAAGTGTGAGTAAATATCGGTAAATGTTGGTTAATAAGACATGTAGAGTGTAGTTTTTGTTTACTGATATCTATTAAAACCACCAGCAATGTATTTTTTCACAATGCTGTTGAGTTTTATTCACCTGTTGACTTCGCTCGTCATAGGCTACGTGCTAACCATGTCTCCTTATGACGTCATAAAATCCTGTGGTCTAGGTGGGACCGGAAATACCCGAAAACTCTCGAAGTAAATCCGAAGGGAAGTGACTGAAAAAAAGGTCATTTTAAGGTGTTTGCAGACGCTTTTGAAAAGTTTTAAAACCAGAATAAATTTCACAAACATGTAGTCTAGCAAATTAGCGATAGTGAATGTGAGCATTTTGAATCACCTTTAAATACACTATGACCTTTGACCCTGACCGTGACTTTGTTAGTCCCCGCGGACGAAGTCCGGAACGGGGACTTATGGATTGGGTTCCGTCTGTCCGTCCGTCCGTGCGTCCGTGTGTCCGTCCGTCCGTCCGTCCGTCCGTCCGTCCATCCGTCCACAGCCGTTTCTTGGAGATGCCTGTACCGATTTTTTTCAAACTTGGTACAGGGGCAACATGCTATGGCATACATATGCACGTCAATTTGTTTTATGATACGATCCAATATGGCCACCTAGCAGCCATTTTGTTTGTGAATTTTCCCTGTCTAAAGCCATAACTCAGACATGCTCACACAGATCTCATTCAGAGTTGGTATTAGGACAGTGTTCTATGGCATATATGTGCATATTCATTGTTGTCATGATACGATCCAATATGGCCGCCTGGCAGCCATTTTGTTTGTGAATTTTCCATGTCCAAAGCTATAACTTAGACATTCTTGAACAGATCTCATTCAAAGTTGGTATTAGGACAGTGTTCTATGACATACATGTGCATATCCATTTTCATTGTGATACGATCCAATATGGCTGCCTGGCAGCCATTTTGTTTGTGAATTTTCCATGTCCAAAGCCATAACTCAGACATGCTTGAACAGATCTCATTCAGAGTTGGTATTAGGACAGTGTTCTATGACATACATTTGCATGTCCATTTTCATATTGATATGATCCCCCATACCCGACCAATCCTTTATTGTTGTAGGCATGTTCCATGTCCGACAAGCAGACACAACATATCTAAGTCTGTTTGATTTAGGTTCACAAGTGTTGTTGCGTGATCAGAGTAGTGCTAATTCCTTAAAACCCAATCATAGCGGGGACTATGTCATTCTCAATGGCTTGTTGAGATGTTTAGATTTGTCCTCATTAGCTGAGAACAGTACATTTGTTACAGTAATTAGCTATACGTGTAATGTTTATTGTACTATTTTCTCTGTTGATAAAGTGTGTAGTGTGACCGGTTTGGTTTATGACTTGATTATATAATAAATTATGTTATAAGACAGCTGTTTCATCACCAATAAACTGAATGTAGCTAGCATTTAAATTACAATAAAAAGACAACCAAGAAAGTTAAACCTGTTACATTGGTATGATTTAGTTCCAAATTGTCTTGATACTTGTCTTGATTGTTAAAGTACACTTCCAACATAGGAGAGCTGGATTATTAAGATGTAAATTAGTTATAAAAAATATTATTATGGTTACAACTTTAAATCTTCAAAAATTATATATCTATCATTGCCGTGAACATGAAGTCATGTGACAATGCAATATTTGCACTATTTTTTTAATCTTTAGTCACGTACCTACCCATCCCTGTTGTTATCTTTGTAATATGCATTGTCATTTCACTGTTGCTAAGGGGCGTGATCATAGTTTCTAGGGAAATTGTGTTGAAATGTTTTCAACAGTAACTGCAGAACAATACCTCCAGAAACATCTCCACCAGGTTTCAACCCCATTTACCATGCAGTTTCAAGATATAAGTTTTTGACCAAAATTGAAATTTTTAGACCTAACTTGCGTATCGCTGAAGGGATAGTCACGTTATGAATACATCAAATTGGGCTTAGATTTGGCAGGAGCATCATTGGGGTGTTTAGATTAGGAATTCTTCATGACGTGATGATCTCATCAGTGATATGCAAATCAGGTCTAAAAATATGTCTTTTTGGTTAAAAGAATATAATTCCTACATTACTGAGCAGATTGAGCTGAAATTTGATGGTAGCGTTTTTAGGGGTGTTTAGATTAAGGACTGTTCATGACATGATGATTTCACCAGGGATATGCAAATCAGGTCTAAAAGTGTGTCTTTTTGGTCAAAAATCTATAAAAACTTTACAAACTTCTGTCCAGATTTGGATAAAATATAATGATGCCAATGGAGTCCATACATAAAGGTGTATTCACAACTTGATCAGCCCATCAGCGATATGCAAATTACGTCGAGGTGGGGGTGTTTCTGGAGGTGTTATTCTATAGATACTGTTCAAAACTGGTCCTAGCAACCATGGCCACACCCTTAGCAGCAGTGAAATGATTATGCATATTATAATGATAACAACAGGGATGAGTAGGTAAGTTGAATAAAGTATAAAGAAATGTATGTAAATATGCCACGCAACAAGACCACACCCATAATGACATCTAAAGGATGATTTATTTTGCAAAGATGAAAATTGGGAAAGATAGCCAAGTGAATAAAGGGCAAAACCATAGATTTTTGGGCCTACACACATTGTTGGAATGCAAACCTCTGAACTATAGCTATTATACATGATGTATATACCACTTAATTGGAAAATTAATGGTACAAAACTGTATGAAGTTTGAAGCTTACATAGTTATAAACATAGTCTAATTATAAAAAATCATTTTAATTATGAAAAATTAATGATTTAGCTTATAAGTTACATCATCAAGCTTTAAATGACGCATGGACGTCTTTAGCATAAATGCTTTTGCTAAATTATCTAAAATTTAACGTTTGCAATCTAAAGATATTGCCCAATTACCGAAAATCATTAATTATGCAAATTACCCATTACCATTAAAAACTATACCAACAGGCTTTAGAGGATATGTGTTTTCTCATGGTTGATGTATGTGATAAATTATATGGAATTTGAAGCATTTATTAATTCCACAGATATAGCTTAATTGCTGAAGATCGGTAATATTGCAAGTTACTCATTAAAAGTAAAAGCTACATCAAGAAACCTCATGTGCGCATTGTTGTGTGCGCATTGATTCACTGTCGTCAGTCCGTCAACTTTTTTTATTTTCATCTTCTTCTCTGAAAGGAACAGTTAGAATTCTTATATATTTGGTCTGCATGTTCGGGGGGGGGGGGGGGGGGCTATTCAGATTGGTTTATGCCATCTGTGCCATTTTCAATTTTTTAGGAATTTTTTGTCAAAAATGCTATTTTCAACTTCTTCTCAAATACTACTTGTCAGATTGCTCTGATATCTGGCATGTAGATGCACAGAAGGTAGCTTACTCAGATTTGTTAATTTCACGTCAGCACATGTTTTCTATTTTTTGTGATATTTTTTTAGCATTTTTGAAAAAAAATTAAATATGGGGACTATGTCATTTTCAATGACTTGTTGTAACATTGTAATGAGTATCAAGGAAATTGTTACTGTAACACTATTTGAAAGTTTGACATACAATACGGACCACAGGCACCTCAATCAATCTGTATGATTTTTTTTTTAAATGTAAATAGGAGGACCACAGTTTCATTATATGAAACCACTTTATACATTACAAAAAAAAACTTAACAAAAAAAAACAGCGGAGCTATTCTGACCGATAGGTCACTTCTTATAAATAGCACCTGTGAAATTAGATTAAAGTCTTTTTGCCAACATTATTGTTCTCTGCCTATCGAAGGGTATACAGTAGCTATGTAGTACTCTCTAATGTTAAATGTATGATATGTTTATGCTTCTTTTGCAGGAACAGAAAAATACAGCAACTGATCAGAATTTGACTTTACAGTATCAACTGCACAGCTCTACTCGAGACTGGAATGAAATTAAAGTCAGACAAGTCAGTGAAGTTCAAACCTTTGCACCATGTTTGCCAAACCAAGCATTGGGATGTGCACAGCAGGAGGGAGCAATGGCAATAGAAAGCTATTATCCACGCGGTTGCAGCTGGAATCAGAACCAGCACATATACCACCCAACTCCAATTGATCCAAGATATCAATTAACATTTGAATTGCTTCGGGATTTGTCAGTTTCACTGAATGTATACCATGCCATGGGGAATGACTGGCGCATGGTGGCTAGTAAACTGGGCATGAACTGTGAAACAATAGACTTCATAAAAACTAAGGAAAATCCTACAGAACATGTTCTTCAGTGTTTTGTGTCACAAGGGAAGAAGCTCAAAGAATTGCATCAGATTTTGATTGAAATAGATCGGCTTGATATTGCCAAGAAAGTGAAAAAACATATAGAATCCAATGATACTGCTCTCAATATCAAGCGCATGCAAATTACTAAAGAACCAAAAGACAATGACAGTAATAGTAGCAGCTCAGAAGAGAAAGATTAAGGTGTACTTTGATTATAGTCCCCTGAAGGGGGAATGTTATTATGGGCTCCATCCATCCATCCATGCATGTGTGTGTCCATCTAGTTTACGTTACTTCTCAAACATGCAATATCAAATTTCTCTCAAACCTGGCACAAAGATGACATGTCTTTTGTGGCATATGCATGTCACTTGGTTTCATGCCACATGCAAATTTGACCATGGCAGCCATTTGTAGTCAAAAATCAATATTTACAGCATAACTCAAAAACTGTATTCCATTCAAGTGTCTAACCCATATTATCAGCTACAAGGTTTAAATCTTTTAAGACCTTGACCTCCAGGGTCAGTTATCAAAGTCAAACCATTTCTTGTCCACAGACACTTTGTAGTAATATCACCTTCTTTTAAATCATGTTTACAGGTATTATACAAACAAACAAAAAATATGCAATTTCAAGCAGTATTTTTGGTGCTCATATCACTTTACTGAATGGTGGCCATATTTGCATTACAAATTCAAAATGTTAGTGCATAACTTAAAACCTGAAATACATAGAGGCACCATTAAGTGTCTAATCCCAAATAATCACATGAAAGCCTTCTTGTAAGACAGTGACCTTTGATCTTGACCTTCAGGGTAGATAAGACATTTCTTGCATATTGCAGATACTTTGTAGCAATTCTTTGTGGCAAAATTCTTGTAGTTCATGTCTAAAAAGGTAATGCAGACTAAGGTAAATGTGCACATGCATTACTTTTGGTGCTCATATCACTTTGTTACTGAATGGTGTCCATTTTTGTACTAAAAAATAGAAAATTGACCATATAACTATAAAATGTACATACAAGGATACACTCCTGTCAAGTGTCTGCATTATACCCCTATATTATCAGGTTTAAACTTTCTTTTGAGATACTGACCTTTGACATTGACCTTATAAAGGGTCATTTATCAAAATTCAGCTATTTTCTGCATTGTAACAGACAGTAATTGTAGTTATGTAGTTATTCAGATTTGTTCATGCCAAGTTGATCTGTATCTTTTTTTATGAACTTTTGTCAAAAATGATATTTTCAACTTCTCATACTTCATGTCAGATTGCTTTGATATCTGGTATGTTGATACTAGCTTACTCAGATGTGTTAATTTCAAGTCAGTACATGTTATGTTTCTATTTTCGTGATGTTTTTTTTACTTTTATCACACCTGAACTGAGAAGGTTCAGTAGTGCTATAGGCATGGCAAAGTGTATGTCTGTGTGCGTGCATGTGTGTGTGTGTGTGTGTGTAAACAACTTAAAGTCAAAAACCGCTGAACCGATTGCCGTGATATTAGGTGGGTCCATTACCTTGGGTGTCTAATTGTGAAATTGTTCAAACCAAAATGATCTTACCACTGGTGTGTGATTTGGGTCAAAACATGTGATTTTTGGTCAAAAATCTTTAATTCTAAAACTACTTAGCGAATTGGGATGAAATTTAATGGGGATGCATCTGGGGTGTATAGATGAAGAAATATTAAGCATATAATGGTCTCATCAGCGATATGCAAATTATGTGTGAAGATGTTAATTTTGGTCAAAACAATGTATATCTCAAAAAGTGCTTGGCCAATGAGACTGAAATTTGGTGAGATGTTTCTAGAAGTGTTATTCTGCAGATTTTGTTGAAAACTTGTTGACATAATTAGCACTCTTAGCAACAACCAAATGCCAGTATATTTCATTTAAAATAACATCATCTGGTAGGCAAGTGAGTAAATGTTCAAAAAATGTGTGCAAATATCCATTGTATGAATGATCATGTATATTGCAAAGATAACAACAGGGCTGGATAGGCAACTGGATAATCATTCAGCAAATGAACACCTATACCTTGCATCGATCACCATGTATATAAACATTTTTAAAATGTATAGTTGTGCTACAACACCATTGGCGCTATTTTTGAACTATAGAAATTATGATGCATGCGCATTGTGACTGATGCTATTCCAACTCATTTCATCGGTTAATGTTACTTTGAGTGTAGTACAGATAATAGTCATTTTATTGTTTATTTTTGACCAAGAGCAAAGCATACGTGCACATTGTTAGATTAATTATTTTACAGCATGTGCATTGACCCAACACTTGTAGCTACAATGTAGGTCACACATCACAGGTCACTTCGAGATTATGAAGAGTACAATGAATGGTTTACTAAGTTGTAATAAAGGCAGCTTTTTGAGGCTTTCTTGTGTCTTGAAGAATCTGCAATGGTATTTTCAACTGATCATCTCGCCCTTGTCGACAATATAAAATACCCGAATCTCTAGTATTGTGAGAAAACTTTCGATTCTATTAAACCACCATTGACACTGACAAGTCGCAGGTCACAGTTTTTCAAGTGGCAGTTGTGGGTCATAGTTTTCAAGTTGCTGTTGCTGTCCTCACTGGTCTTCCATTGTAAAACGAATACCCTCGAAAACTTTGATTTTTCTAAGAGCTCTTGTACGAAGTTTGGTAGGTTGAGTTGTAACACTGTTTGGAGTGTAGGGATGTTTCTGTATTCTTTATTCACTGTGTTCCATTTTTCTTTTAAAGTGCATGCAATATATATTGTAATTTGACATCAGATACACGCCATTGGCTAGAAAAAAAGTTGAACTGTTTCTAGAAAATGCTTAACTAATACAACATATCAGTGAGGTCCAATTTGTCCATCTTTTGTACCATTTATGTAACAAAAAATAAAAAACAGTGGAGCTATTTTGACTGCTAGGTTACTTGTTAAGGTATAGCCATATTAATGAAATTTGTTAATTATGCAAATGAGTCATTAAACTAAAAGCTATATCAACAAACCTTTCAGAACATTAGTCCCAGCTTACATTTGGTAGGGACCTAAGCGAACCTTCAGGAATTACAGGGGAGGGGGGATCAACCCCAGACTGTGGCTATAAAATGTGACCCTCCTGTTAGTCTGTCATACTAAAAAATGACCCTCCTTCAATTTCCTTTCTCTGAATGATATGACCCTCCCCTGTTCATATATTTCAATGAAAAACATTTTTAACACCTCCCTGTGGCAGTGTTGTTTAAGAGCTCCAGATTAATCAGGAGGTCCTGAGTTTGAATCCCACTAGAGACAAGGAATTTGTCTCTATTAAAGATTCCATTACATTGATAGAAAAAGTTTTTAAAGGCATTTGTTGTTTCCCACTACTACCACCACAGTGACATTGTGCTTGTATTAAATCAGTGCAAGTGTTTGGATCTACAAAACTGTAATTGGCTGAGCTGAAGGCTAGAACTCCCAAAGACTACATGAGCACACATCTGACAACCTCAGGACCGAGGTCGACATCTCTGCTCCATCACATTATCCCCAATATCTTGCCATGCTGTTCCCCCTTTACCCCTGTGAGACCTGCTCCTCTCCTATATCCTTTACTAACAGTTAATTCAGTGCTGTATTTCTCTCATAATGTTATAATATTGCTTTGACAATGGTGGCAGCGGTGGGATGTGGTACCAGTAGGATTTCGAACTGGTGACAGCGGGTGAGATCATGCTAAATAGAATGTTAAAAATAGAACCAAACTTGCACGAGTTGTAAATTTGGCTGTAAACTGGTAAAAAACAGAGTCAGCTCTATGACCTCTACAAACTCTCCATCCGCAGGAAAGCCCAAGCAATGTTAGTGATACTCACATCCTTTTTGTACTCGAAGTTCAACTTGTTACCTTCAGGAAGACAATATAGAGTACCTTTGACTCGTAAGAACATTTTTAAAACATTTATACCAATTGCAATAGGCATACTGAACTCAGACCTGTGACATTTTTGTTTTAAAGATCTAAACTGAATTCAAAGAATACTTTTAATGGAAGATTGTAACTGTGTTTGTGTTACTGTAATTATTTTAGTGTGTATATGCCTTTTATATTTTGGTGAAGCGAAAGGAAAATTTCCGTAAATGGATAAT
This sequence comes from Glandiceps talaboti, assembly GCF_964340395.1. Classification (NCBI taxonomy): domain Eukaryota; kingdom Metazoa; phylum Hemichordata; class Enteropneusta; family Spengelidae; genus Glandiceps; species Glandiceps talaboti. Next base: position 11,552,519 of record NC_135563.1, on the reverse strand, counting down.
AAAGTTATATTCTATTCTATTCTATTCTATTCATTACATAAATTACTCATTAATATTTATGAGATATTTACCGAAACCTGATCACTTCTTGCCACTACATTTCCTGACAGAAACAATTTTTTTCTTTTTCTGGCCTTCAGAAAATATGCCAATATCTTATCAAAACTAGAAAATTGTGACACACACACACACACGCACGCACAGACAGACTTTTCCAACCTAATACAAAAGCTTCCTTACGGATGGTAAAAACTAGCCCTCCTGTTTAGGCCTAAAGTCGCCATAATAGTAGTGAAGGGGATACTGCGCATGACCAACACGGTTACGTGCGAAAAATATATATGTGGCATAAAACAAGGAGTGTGACATCCGTAAACGCGTAACAATACAATCCGACGCATACACTACAGGTTGTTGCAACTTTACGAGAAAAAAAACGTAAGTTTCTTTTTCTTTGATTCTTACTAATCATCGATATGCGTGAATACATTTGTTATCTGCTTTCTATTTCACCACGGCTTTGAAAAAACAACTACCCTGGGTATGTTCAGTCATGGAGGTATAAAAAATATACCTCCATGGTTCAGTAAACGGGTATGTACACTGTGTACACTACACTCGCTGTCGTAGTTTTTGGACAGATGTCGACTCGTCCCACGATCGCTGACGTTTTCTCCGGAACTGTCATATTGTCATGCTCAATAATTTAAACGAAAGACCAGGTGATACTAAAGATTTGATTCAAAACTAAGTTTGTGTGGGTCTTTTTCAACGGGGGTTAGAGTCAGAAGTAACTTTGTGGATGACGTAGCGTAGTTTCCGAATTTATAACCCTATCGATGGGGTTACATATTTGTCGCGTAAGTTATGACCCGGGAAGTTATGAATTTCGCCAATCCGTTTGATTTGAATATTGAGCAAAAAACCATTGGTATTATAATATTTAATCCCTGTTATGTAAAAGTCGATTGTTTTTGCTAAGGAACTATCATGAACGCACAACCGAATTCGACCGCCGGGCCCCGGGATTCGATCACAGTTCATGGCATGGCATGGCGTCGCTTGGCAATACATGTACGTATATACACTATAATGTCTTGGGGCGCAGACACGTACACGAGCGTTGTCCGATATCTATGACAATTCTTAGTACGTGTACCATATTTTCGTTTGAAAAATACCCAGATTTCATGGAAAAGGCCATCTCGTTTGAAGAGAGCACTGAGAGAAAACTATTAATGAGATATTTATAGATTTAAATAAGAGCTAAATCATGATATTCAAGTGATTTTGTGATTTCCGCGTATTTTATGCAAATTGCGAAAACACCCACAATGATGGCATGCAGTGTTGTTACATCCTCAGACAACTTCTATTAAGGAAACAATTACATCTAGGTGCAGTGCACAGTGGGGATGTAGATCGAAGTTAAAATGTTGATTACCAGTCAGAAAATTAAGCAGCCATTACGTAAAAGAATAATGGGATTTGATGCAAGTATAGTACTAGTACTAGCTGCCACCAGGTGGTAACTCAGACTTCCGTTGATCAAATTGTCGAACTACGGCCAGCACCAACTAAATAAAGTTGAGCGTTAGTCTTTGCCTGTCGTAGAGCCACTAGTTTTCGGTTGTGGCGTTGTCGATGTGGTCTTCTTCCGATGTCTCACTGGTTCGATGATTCAGGAATTGGGGAGGGAATCTATGGTATGGGGTTAACGAACCAAGGATCGCCAGAAAATATGCTGGAGAAGAATATGTCAAATGAAACACTTGACTTTATTTTCTTCGAGTAAAGTTGAACAGATCAGGGTTGCTGCACATATTAATATAGCCAAACAAGTTGAAGTAAGGAGAAATTATCTCTTTTTCTCTGCCATCCAACGAACTACCTACAGGGTGGACCATATGCAAAGTCCACTCTTCTGGGCTCTGAGTTTAAGAATTACCTCATTTACATATGAATGACGTTAGATGAAAAGTAATTCTCTAAACTGCTGAAATTGACGACATTTCACTTCATGGTTCGAATTTGTGGTCGAAATGGCCTGTCAATCATAACTAAAGGTCGTCCGACTTGTAAAGTATCACGTACGCCGGGCCTAACTTGGACACTGGCCAAGTTCAAGGATCGTTATCAATCAAATTATGTAAAATTTATAGACATTTTAAGGGAGCCGTCATTATTTATGACCTGGGGGGGGGGGGCACTCAAAAACTGGGGAGTGAATGGGGGGTTACCCAAAAATTGGGGAGTGGGTGGGGGGAGGGGGGGCTACTCAAAAATTTTACATGTTAAAATAGCACCAGAAAGCATTCTTTTAGTCCTTGAAATTTAAAAATCTCAATTAATACCACCTATTTTCAAAATTTTACCTATGGTACTACTTTGGGAATAACTTCAATAAGCTGCTTTCATTGTTACCCCTTCCTCTTGAAATAAGCTACATCCATAATGTTATAAGGAAATTCAAATTCAAAATTTACTGGTGAAATAAGGGAATTTGCTTTGTGGAATGAAAATTAATATAGTGGCCATTTTTTTTTTCTCTATTTGTTTGAGACATAAGTCTACAATTCCCTTCATAGTAAGAGACTTTAGGTAAGAAGCCATACTTAATTCTAGTACAAATGTAGATTTTGTCCCATTATCTCTAGATATAGAATTTTGAATGATGAAAAATGATATTTATAGACCCCCAAAATAACAAAAAACAAATTATTGTATTATTTTGTTATGATATTATTGAAGTCTATTAATGTGGGACAACAAAATCAAGTGAATTTTTTTTGAATAAACAGTACTTTAAACATATTGAAAAAATGAAAACATATTGTAAAGATAACAGCAGAGTTGTTTAGGCAAGTGGATAAATATTTAAAAAAGTGAATATATGTACAGTACAACAAGATCACACCCATAGCAAAATGAAATGATTGTGTACATGGCATAGATAACAAGGTTAGTTAGGCAAGTAGATAAATACTAAAAGAAAGTGACATATTATACTGTTATAGTCCCCAATAACTGAGAAACTACACATAGCAATACTAAAATGATGGTGTATATTCCACAGGTAGCAAGAAGGATATTGATGGGCATGTGGATAAAAATAAAATTTAATTATCATAAACTTTACATGTACTACAGTGCCATCATTTTTATTTTTAACATGTTTTTTCTATCTTTTACAGCAAAATATATGTAATCAACATGGCTGCCTCAAATACAGAACTACCCAATCCAAAAGAGAAACTAATGACGGACATTGATAAAAAGGTTCTACTGTGTTCAATATGTAAGGAGCGTTTCAAGTCCCCCCAAATTTTACCATGTTTTCACACATTTTGTAAGCCTTGCCTAACAGAATGGTTAAAAAGAAGTGAGGGAAATCTGATCTGTCCGACATGTAGGCAGGCTTGGCCTTTGACCCCTGAAGGTGTACCTTGTATTACAAACAATCGTTTCATGAATGATTTACTGGAGTTGATGCAAGATGTCAGTTCAGACGTACAAAAATCAACATGTGTAGCATGTGATGGTGAGGTTAAATACTGGTGTAAGGACTGTGGAGAGTTTTTCTGTGATAACTGTATTGTGGGACATAAATCTATGAGATTACTCAAAGACCACAAAATAATAACAATCAGTGAGTATAATGACAAGAAAGCTTCAAAACATTTCAGTCTTCTTAAGCCACGGTTCTGCAGTATTCATTCTACTGTACAGTTAGAATTCTACTGTGACACTTGTCAAGTTCCAGCATGTATGAAATGTGCCATTGTTGAACACAAACAGACACACCATGATTTGATATCCATTGAAAATGCACTGAAGAAATATACACCAACCATGAAAGAATATTCAGAGAAAATTGCACACAAGCTAGCTGATTTAAAACAGGCAAAGGCTGCTGCCAGTATTGTTGGGGAGAATCTTGAGAAAAACAAATCAGCTGCTGTGATAGGAATAAAAACAGTAACCAAGAATCTTCATGATGAAGTTGAGAAACATGAAGCCAAATACTTAGAAGATGTTGGCATTATCTATTCCCCCAAACGTAAACAAATTGATGCGCACATTGACTTACTGGAGCAAAAGCTAGGCAGTGCAGAAAGTATGTACTCCTATTTGAACCATTTACTGACCTATGGTGGACCTGTGGATATCATGGCAGTAAAGAAAGAACTGGACCAACATTTGATGGATGACAAGCTGAGTGATATTAGTGGTAGTGAAGATTTGGACAGTGATCTGGTATTCACAGAAAACCCACAATGTCTGCAAATAAATCCTGGTGCTGTTGGAACAAAGATTAAGGTAAGTTAGATTATCTAAATGTATGATTGTTATTCATGTATATATGTGCTTGTAAGTTGTATATGGCCACACATCAGACTTCTCGAGTGACTGCAAATCTAGACTGGATGTCTTTCACAACAAACAAAAACAACAAAGGAAAAAGTACTTAAGTGGAGGATCGACACAGACCAAGTTGATGAATATAATCAACTAGTGAACATAATAACCACCTACATGTATGCAACAACCACTGTCAACACACTTGCCTGAGATATGCCAAACTGAAGAAAGGAAACTAACCAAGTTGTTAGAGTTACGTGTACTAATTGTTTAAAAAAACTTGTTCCTGAACTCATGAAATTATCAGCCATGTTGGGGTACTGAAGACCACCAGTGTCCACATGAGGTGCCCTACATGTACATGTACATCATGTATTGTAATTCTAGCAAAGGTTCCACCTCCTTATGAAAATGAAATAATGCCGCGCAGTACTAGTGCAACCTAAAAAGCTGTACAGCAAGCACTGTACAGGAACTGTGCGGCTATAGCCACATTGCTCTACACAGTACAAAACCTGTCCGGGTACTGTGCAGCAACCTTTGCGGAACTGTGCAGAGCTGTGCACTGAATTTGTGTGTATGACTATATAGAAATAACAAGACTCCCATCTTATTGTTATCAGCACATAGCTCTTCTTTACTAAATATATGTATTTACTTTTTTGACACTATCATTTTTGTATTACCAGGAGACAAAAATGAAACAAGTTTCTGTACATATGATGGCTTTACCTTGTTTGATAGATTGATTTGTTTTTTTAGCTCCGCTGTCAGCGATGGCTGACGAAGCTTAAGGGTTAGGTTGATTTTCCAGCGTTGTCTGTCATCCGTCTCAACTTTTTCTATTTTAATCTTCTTCTCCAAAACCGACTGTCAGAATACTTTGATATTTGGCGTACATGTTCCTTTGGGGAAGTTGTTCATGCCAAGTTGATCTGTGCCATTTTCAATTTTTGAGGATTTTTTCTTTCAAAATGATGTCATTTTCTTTTCAAGTGCTACTCAGATTGCTTTGATATCTGGCACGTCAATGCGCAGAGCATAGATTAATCAAATTTGTTAATTTCAAGTCAGCACATGTTCTTTTCTATTTTTTGATGTCTGTTATGATTTTTTTTTTGTAATTTAAAAAAAATTAAGTATGTTAATGGACATTATGACCAATTCCATACTGGAAATCAGTCCACCAGACTAAAGTAAACTGCCAATTTTCAAAAGACACCATTGATGGCAGACAAGCAATGTAATATGCTATAGTCTGAATTCTACACATCAAGATGTGTAGAATTCAAAGTGTTTGTTCGAAACAGGGTTGCTGACTTCAAATCCAGTAGGAATTGTGTATGCTCTGACAAAGTTGCCTTGCCTGAAAGTGTTTGCAGTCACTGTAGAGGATGATTTTTGACATCGTCAGTCATCAATGAAAACGATAATCATTCTAAAATTACCTCATTTTGAAAGGGAAAATGGTTCATCAGTCCCCGCCAGACAAAGTCCGTGACGGGGACTTATGGATTGGGTTCCGTCCGTCCTGAGCCGTTTCTTGGAGGTGCCTGGACCAATTTTTTTTCAAACTTGGTACAGGGGCAACATACTATGGCATACATATGCACGTCAATTTGTTTCATGATACAATCCAATATGGCCGCCTAGCGGCCATTTTGTTTGCGAATTTTCCCTGTCCAAAGCCATGTAACTCAGACATGCTTAATCAGATCTCATTCAAAGTTGGTAGGGATGCTTGAACAGACCACATTCAAAGTTGGTATTAGCAAAGTTTTCTATGACATACATGTGCATATCTATTTTGTTGTCGCAGTATTCATGTCCAAAGCCATAACTCAGACATGCTTGAACAGATCAACCCCCCCCCCCCCCCCATGAGGCCAAACAACATTAACCAGGTTTGAAAATGACAACATAAACTGCCAGGTCCTTAAAACCCAATCATTCTCAATGACTTGTTTATGAAGTTTTGATTTTGTACAATCAATATTGGTGGCAAAATCGCTATGTCAACATTGCCAATCTGCAGTCATGTTTTCACTTCAGTAAAACTTGTTTTCAACTTGTTGATGTCAAAGTTCTTTCACTATAAATAAACCTTACCATATATGGAAAAAAAAGTTGTCATGAGATTGTAGTCCAGACTTTCGTTTTAATTTTTCGTTAAAACTTGTGATATGAGGTCATTTTGGTGCTTTAAATATCATTTTAACAGTGAAACATTGTGAATTGTTATTTTGAGATGTCTTCTACCTAATAATGGTTATTTTAGTCGATGAATCTAGCAGCTCAAAAGCTAGGGATAGCTATTCAGGAGATGGTAGAAATGGTTTCGCTTGACATGCGGTTGGAAGACGCTAGTGCTCTGCATCTCTGTCAGTGAGATGAAACATTTTTCGTACAAGACCTTTTCAGTTATGATTAGCGAAATATTTATTTTTGCTGAGATTAGTAAGTCTACAATTCCGATTTGCATGGTGTATTTTGCAATGTCACATTGAGTTATGAGTAGAACACGCAACTAAAATTAGTCCTGCTTGCATACGAAATGAGTGCACCGTCTGCAAGCAGGACTAGACTAAATTAAAATATCAGACGATGTTATGTCTACTACAAGTTGAAAGTTATTGACAATTATGGACAGTGTTTTTGGTTAAATTTGTTATGAAATTGAAGTTCGAATTGCCTCAAAATCATTTTAGATCCCCAGTTCAATTCATTCATCATGAAAATTTTCCAGGGTTAAAGCTGTAAGACACTGGAATTATTTATAGCCTACCTCAAAAATCCTTCTTTTTTTTTGTTATTTGTGTGCATTTCCCAGTCACTATTTTTCTGAGATTTTGCATAATTTTCATGAAATAGATTTTTTGTAAAATAGTGACTATAATATACAGAAGTACAATATTTTACCAACTTTCTGTGTGAAATATGTTTTATAGTGAGTCATCAAATGAAACCACTAACCACTTTATTACATCACTAAAACAAAACTGCAAAGTGAAGAGCTGAACAACAGAACCACTTCTACACGTTACCAACAAAAAACAACAACAAAAAAAAACAGAGCTATTCTAACTGATAGGTTGCATGTTTGTAGGCGTCATGTCCTACAATAGCAACAATACATGTGTAGTGAAAATGCTAGTGATTTTGGAGAGTATATCAGGTTCATGTTCATCATCAAATTCTATTGCTGATTCGGGCCATAATAACACTAGGCACTCAGCTACTGTTACAAGTTGCTTTCAAAATTCCTCTAATGATAACTAGAATATATTGATTCAAAAAATAATGTCAAACCAAGAATATTGTTGTGTTTGCCAATTTTTTCCCCATCCCAGAAGTTGATTGCTACTAAAGCTCAGTGGTTTTGCAGTGTAGGCCTTTGACTCCTTGATGAGACAAAATTAATGCCGACCTAATTTTACTGTTTATATATGAAATTCGGACTGAACAGAAGCAGGCCTCATCAACTTGTTGGGGACTCAAATTATTGTGTGTTTTTGATCACGGTGTACAGGTGATTGTTAGGAATCTTTAATTATTGGTAGTTCGGTAGTGTTGTCAATACAGTAGTTTTGTTTCACGGTAGTCACCGTGGCAGTATGACTGTTCCTCGATCTTAGCTGAAGTATTATCCATATGATACAATCCATATTTATCAAATAGAAATATTGCAAAATTCTTAAAGTCATACAGAAATAATGTATCTAACTGCAAAACAATCAGACATCAAAGCGAACATGGCTCCAATCTAGTTATAGGCTTTCGCTCATAACCATGTGTTTGGGTCACGATCTTGATTGCATGCTGATGTCAATATTACCCAATGATATAGAATATTATGAACACATCACAATATAGTTTCCTAAACATTATACTTCTGGTACCATGATTAGTTACAAAATTCTTCTGATGAATATTAACTAGGCATGTTACATGCCATCACAGGGGAAACCATACAATGTACAAGTTTTTTTTACCCGAGTCACTAAAATCATTAAATGAAAACCCGAAACTCACAAAATGACCTACTTCTTTTTACAACTTACTGCTGGTAATAAAATCTGGTTAATAAACCTCTTTCTTTTATGTCATTTTCATCAAAATTTAGCAAGTAACTTATATGAACCTCTGCTTTTGAGTGGTACACAGTGCTGTTTACATGCAATGATTCAGAGCTTGTTTTGATGCTCAGAACAAATTGAATCAATAGCGTGTTATGAAACAAGAATATTGTGGTGCTGGATATTGTGATACGCCTTCTTGAAGTTTTCGATGGGTATTCTAATAGATACTATTATATTTTATTTGAGATGAAATATGTGTACTTTGTTGTTAAATGAGCCACAATGCCATCACGAAGGTATCACAGTGCTCTTGTCGGCAAATGATAAAAATCAGATAAATAAAAATGATTGACTGTGAAACACCCTGAAATTACAACTGTTTATGTATATCGAGTCTAGCAGTTTTCGTTCACGTTACCCTTTTCTAATATAAGGGGACTTATCATATATGGAAACTTCAAATTTAATATAATAAATTTCTGTACTGCCACCCACAGACACAGATGATTGTCAGGTAGTGTGGGTAAACATTGGTAAAGGTTGATGAAGACATGTAGATTGTAGTTTTTTGTTTCCTTCTGCAAGGAACGATATACATTTGTATATTGTGGGGGGGGGGGGGGGGGGAGTCTATGAGTGCTTGTATCACCATTTTCTAAAATACAGCTAGCTCAATTCAAACAAAATTTGGTACATGGGTTTCATAGGGTAATAGCAAGAACTGATTAGGTTTTGGTAAACATCATATGAATATTAATGAGAAATTTACATAATCGATGGTTTTCAGTAACCATATAGCCATATGTCAAGAATTCATGCTTCAAATTTGGCACATACATTTGCAATACCAAAGTGCATCTGTCCTGAAAATATTATTGATGTAGCTTTTAGTTTTGACAAGTTATTTTCGGTAATTAGACCTGTAGGCCACAAAAAAAGAAAGTTGTTGTTTCTGGTCAGGAAATGTTGTCTAAAGTGGTGTGACGACGCAGATTTTCTTTTAATTCTTCATGATTAGTTCTGCAGTTGTCTTCCCTGAAGTAGCATTTAATGTAGGGAGAGTTATTTAGTGTTTCCCTTTAGATTTAATTGGATCTGCAGTCTGCATTGGCTGGACAAACATGAGAAAAAAAATATCAAAGCGGGGTATTTAAGTGGTGCACACTAACCAGAAATAGTTCTTTTTAGCACAACTGAACTGATAAGGTTCAATAGTTTAGTTTATTTGAGTACAGTAAAAAAACACATTTGGAGTTGTTTATGATACAAAACATAAAAGGAAAATAATAACAAAACTAATAAACTATCTAAAGAAGCATTACATAACGTAATAAAACTAATGAACTACAAAAGCTATGCAATGAAAAGAAAGAGAAAAATAATATATAGTAGTAGACGGATTTATGGAGAACTGATGTATATTTGATTATGTATTACAATTATTTTGTAGGTGGTGGTCTCTTTGTATATTGCTTAATTTATTATATTTGCCAAGTGCAATAATAAGATTTGTGTTGCTCATTGTTTAATAGTGTTATACATTGTAGCTGTATGGCAAAGTGTCTGTCTGTCTGTCTGTCTGTCTGTGTGGATTTGTGTAAACAACTTAAAGTCAAAAACTGCTGGACCAATTGCCCTGATATTTGGTGGGTGTATTACCATGGGTGTTTAGGTGGGAAATTGTTCAAATCAAAATGAGCTTACTGCCAGTGCCTCATTTTCGGTCAAAAAATGTGATTTTTTTGTGAAAAAACTTAAACTCAAAAACTACTTGGCAGATTAGTTTGAAATTTGGTGGGAACATTGGTAAGGGTGTTTAGATTAACAATTGTTTACGACATGATGTTCCCATCAGTGATATGCAAATTAGGGCTAAAATGTGTCTTTTTGGTCAAAAATCTATAATTCCAAAACTAATGAGCAGATTGGGCTAAAAAGTAATGGTGATGCACAAGGGGGTATATAGATGAAGAAATATTAAGCATATATTTTGGTCAAATAACATCATCTGGAAGGCAAGTGAGTAAATTGACCATGCCCTTAGTAACACCAAAATGATGGTGTATTTTACAAAGATAACAGGGATTCTTAGACAAGTGAACAAACATTCAAAAAGCGTATGCAAATGTGCCTAGCAACAAGACCACGCCAATAGCAACAGCCAAATAACCACATATATCACAAAGATAACAACAGGAATAGAAAGACAATTGAATAAACATTCAAAAAATGTATGCAAATGTGCCTAGCAACAAGAACACGCCCATAGCAACAGCCAAATGATCGTGTATATTGCAAAGATAACAGGAATTGAAAGAGAAATGAATAAACATTCAAAATGTATGCAAATGTGCCTAGCAACAAGACCACACCCATAGCAACAGCCAAATGATCATGTATATTGCGAAGATAAAGAGGATTAACAGACAAATGAATAAACATTCACAAAATGTATGCAAATATGCCTAGCAAAAAGACCACGCCCATAGCAACAGCCAAATGATCATGTATATTGCAAAGATAATATCAGGAATTTATACGCAAGTGAACAAAAACATAAAAAAATGTATGCAAATATATCTAATAATATGACCACGCCCATAGCAACAGCCAAATGATAGCATATATCGCAAAGATAGCAACATGGTTGGATAGGCAACTGGATAGTCATTCAGCAGCAAATGAACACCTATTGTTAGCATGGACTAGCATATGGATAAACATTTTTAAAAACTGTACAGTTGTGCTACAATGCCATTGGTGTATTTTTCTAATGTAATGACTCACAGTTATTACCACTTCTGCAGCAATAAATGATTTGCCATGATAAAACTTTACCCTTGATTTGTTGTTATTCCCTTGTAGCTATTGGAACAACAGAAAGAAACTGAGGTGACTATGGTATAAAAGTACAATATTTTACCAACTTTCTGTGTAAAATGTGTTATATAGTGAGACATCATATGAAACCACTAACCACTTTATTACATCGCTACCAAAATAAGAATTAAAAAGAACAGCGGAGCTATTCTGACAGATAGGTTGCTTGTTTGTAAACAAGTCCTCCACTGATTGCCATATTTCTTTGCAGCTAAAAGAACAACAGAAAGAAACTAAGGACGCTAAGGCTCAAGTAAAAATTCTACAAGATGAAAACCAAATTCTAGACAGGAAACTGTCTACTCTTCACCGTAAACACTTGGAGGCAGAGGAGAAACTTCATGAAAAGAATTCTGCTCTTTGTGAAACATATGGCAAGGTGAGCTTCTCAACAGATAAATTACAAATAGCAGGCTGTACATGTAGACATGTACATGTACATACAGTTACAATGTGCTTATAAACCCACACATGCCATATGTGACGAGGGATTAATGTTGATCCTTTCAAATGCAGTAAATTCAAACTATTAACATAAGGAGCTCTGACATCGAGCTCCTCTTTTCGTCCTCATTAGTCAATGCACCAATGTCCAAAAAGTGGCTTAAGGGGAATGCCACTCCAGGAAATAAGGGACATTTTCATAAACTATGCGTTTCATTTCATGATTTTACATCACCTACAATTATTTCATTGAGAGAAAATCATGGGAGATAGCACAAATACATTATTCAGTGGTTGAACACTGAATATTCATAACAGCTGTTTCACACTGGTGTATAGCATTTGTGTTCAATCATTGAATAATGTATTTCTGCTGACTCCCATGATGATACAATAGCCCATAGCAAAGATACCCTATAAATGCATAAGCTGAACTTGATCTTTCTCTGAAATTGCAAATAATTGTATGTGATGTAAAATCACGAAATGACTCTCCAGAACCCATACTTTATGAAAATGTACTCTATTTCCTGGAGTTTTGTTCCCCTTTGAAAAAAAAGTTACCTATAGATGGTTTAAACATTCTCACAGACCAGAGCTGTTATTTCTTTCACGAACTTTGAAATAACAGGATGAAATACCTAGATTGTATATGAATGGTGACAACAACCTAGCAACAAGAATGCCCATGGCAACAGCCAAATGATCACATATATTGCAAAGATAACATCAGGGATTCATAGACAAGTGAACAAACATTCGTAATGTAAATCAGTCAGCAACATGACCATATGTGATATTAGCAACAATAGTGAAAATGTTCGTGATGTTGGAGAGTACATCGGGTTCAAGTTGACTGCCAATTCGGACATTGATAAAACTAGGAGCTCAACCACTGTTACAAGTTGATAACAAAATGCCTCTAATGATAACAACATTTTGTAATTCTTTTACAACTTTATTGCTGATAATAAAATCCAGTTTATAAACCTTCTTTCACAAGAATACCTCTGAACATTTCATGGGTCTTGAAGGCTCCATAATTAGCCCCCACCGGACATAGTTCTCAATGGGGCGCTTATAGATTGGGTTCAATCTGTCTGTCCATCCGTCCATGCATGTGTGCTTCCAGAGTTATATCTTGGACATTCATTGGCCGATTTCATACAAACTTAGTAAATGCATAATGAACTATGATGTCAATTTGCTTTGAGATATGATGCGATTTAGCTAACTTAGAGCCATTTTTGGGTCAAAGAAAATGATTTTGGTTAAAAAAGTTGAACTCCAAAACTATTGGGCAGATTGGCCTGAAATTTGGTGGGAATGTTAGAAGTGTTATTCTGCAGATTTTCTGTAAAACATTCTTGCCTGAGCAACAATGACCATGCCCCTGGCAACAACCAAATGGCAGTATTTTGGCCAAATAACATCATCAGGCAGGCAAGAGTGAACATTCAAAAAATGTATGCAAATATCCTAAGCAACCATGACCACGCCCATAGCAACAGCCAAACGGTGGTGCATTTCACAAAGATCACATAAATTTTTAGGCAAGTGACTAAATATTCAAAAAATGTATGCAAATGTACCTAGCAACAAGACCACGCCCACAGCAACAGCCAAACGGTGGTGCATTTCACAAAGATAACATAAATTTTTAGGCAAGTGACTAAATATTCAAAAAATGTATGCAAATGTACCTAGCAACATGACCACGCCCACAGCAACAGCCAAATGATCACGCATATCACAAAGATAACAACAGGGATTGCTTAAACATTCAAGAAATGTATGTAAATATGCCAAGCAACAGGACCACGCCCATAGTAACAGCCAAATGATCAAGTATATTGCAAAGATAACGATATGTATTAATAGACAATTGAATAAACATTCAAAAAATGTATTTAATTGTGCTTAGCAACAGACCACACCCATAGCAACAGCCAAATGATCACTTACATTGCAAAGATAACAAAAAGGAATAATAGACAAATAAATAAACATTCAATAAATGTATGCAAATAATCAATCAATTATACAGTTGTGCTACAATGCCATTGGCACGATATTTCATACAATCTGATACATCACAGTACCATGACTGGTGGCAATTCTCAGTAAACATCCATTGCGGGGCTGAGTCATCTCCGATGACTGCTTTTTAGGGTTCAATGTCTTCAATGAAGCCTTGTCTTTTATCTTTAATAAAGCCTACAAATAAGTCATTTTGTCACATTCTTTGTAGTTATTGGAACAGGAGAAGAAAACAAGAGATTTTACTGATCAAATAAAAATTCTGCAGAAGAAACTCTCTACTTTTAAACGTAAACACTTGGAGGAAGAGAAGACTGCTAGCAGGGCTAGAGAGCTTGGTGAAAAGAAAACAGCCCATAGTGAAACCTTAGGCAAGGTGAGCTTCTTCAAAGATCTCTTTCAAACTGTAATATAATCTTTATTTATACTGGATAGTTCTTTAAGGTACACAGGGAAGAATCGCTGGCCCGGCAAAGCCCATTGATCTGTAGCATACACTGTTGACTTCAAAGGCCATTCACATAGAAATTTGCCAATCACTTTTCATGTAACTCGTTATCAAAAATGGCATGTCTTTCAAACAGTGAAAATTTGCCTAAAATATCCATACCCAAACTCTACCAGGTTAATTTATGATAGTGTGTCAACTCCATCAATAAATTCATAACAAAACTGCATGTTAATTCTGCTAGAAATCGGACTCAAATTCTGACTTGACTCGGATCCATATGACATTGCACTGTAAGCTGACACAGTAGTAGTACAACATGTATGTAGATGTACAAAGGATACTATGGAGCAGAAGTTATGGTCACCATAAACTAGTCTGATTTTTTTTATCTCCAACCACTTTTGAAACTCCAAGAGAATTATTAGATTCTGTCAACTTATCAAATATACAATGTGAAATTTAAAAAAATACCCTGAACTCAATCGGAAAGTTTGACAATTATAAATATTCCAGCAACACATGTTGGCAGGACTATAGGTAGATTAGTACTGTTGGACTAGTGCTGTGCATGCATAGTGTACGTACGTAATTAGTCACTTGACAATGCAGCTGTGCGATGCAAGATTGGGACATTGCTTTATATTTTCTTGTATTCTCTTCGAATTCCAGGACATAGGCACATGATGAATTGGTTATTACCTGATATCACCTCTTTGCTTGTCATATATCACTGTTCATGTCATTTCATGACACTGGTTTTAAGACTCATGTCCTGATCTTACAGTCTTATGACTTGTGTCACAATTTGAAAATGGCACTCAGGACTCAGGGTGGCACAGGGAACAAAGAGGTTGTATCGGGTAATAACATTATCGTACTCGTCAATTTCAATTAGTCTTGTGAAAAGGATAAACAACGTTTTTAATGAAATGATACAAGATGTGACAATATAAATGCTTTGTTATGACACTAAAATAGCAATTATTATCTAGAGTGTAAATGTTAGTGCTTTTAATATTTTCCTTTCTAACCATTGTATCTTAGACAGTGTATAATGAAGTTACTGCACAGTTCAATTCAAAGGCATTGCACCTACAAGAAAAGGAGGTAAATTATATCTTGGAAAGAATTAAACAAACACCTGGAACCAAGGGTACATGCAAAGACAGAATAGTGCTTATCAAAGGAACTCTTGAACAGATAACTGAACTTCTTAATGATCTTATGCTAATGAGCGAGGCAAAAGAATCTCTAATACACAATGCATCAAAGACTGACTCCACTCTTACTGATACTGATAAAAGTCAGACATCAACAGTTGATTTGAGTATTAGCACTGACAAGGATGGACAAGGTGAAAATGTGAAAGCTTCCAAGCAGGGTAGCATACAAAAACACCATACTATCAATTTGTTAGCTTCAAAGTTTGAAAACAAAGATGGCACCTCTGAATGTGAAGATGGACAGGTGTCTCACCATAAAGAGCAGGGAAAAAGTAATGAGGGTGACAGTGATTTAAATCAGTTAGGATATGTGGTAGTCCCAGAGCAAAATGAGACAGAAGCAAGGAATCCTATATTACATTTAGGTGATGGCAGTTGGTTAAGCCAGCATGTAAATGATAAGGGAGGGCAAGCTGAACCAAACACCGTTAAAAGAAATAAAGAGGATTCAAGCTTAAGTGATGAAACTGGTTCGAAAGGCAAAGAAACAGGACAGAAGAGTGATACAGGAGATAAATTAGGGTCAGAACCAGCTGATGATGATGATGATGGTGATGGTGATGGTGATGGTGATGGTGATTGTGGTGGCAGTGGTGATGATGATAAAAAGGCTGGCTACCAAGAATCCCAACATAAAAAGAAAGCAAGTTCTCCAGAAGTGTCTAGTTCTATATCACAGGAATTGGCCAAAGCAGATGGAGTACCAGCTGTCCCAAAGAGGTCAAGTAAAAGTAGAGAAGTCATCAAAAGTAATATCACAGATTCTGCAATGTCTGATACACTTCAAACAGAAAAAAAAAATTTGAAAAGCAATCCAAAAGATGGGGAGAAGGAAGAAGATGAGGATCGTGCGTGTGAGAGCTCTAAAACAAAGCGCGCAGGGGATGATGACAAAGCTAATGCATCAACCAATAATAAACCAGGGCTACAAAGTAAACAACCTAATATGATACCAAAACCAAAGGAGGGGCCAGCAAAGGCTAAGAGCGAGGCAGAGCATCAGGGAAATAAAGATGCTGTACCTACAGGTCAATCAAAAAATGAATATTTTGTAGAAGAAGATAGTCAGATATTAAATTATGTTGAGATGATACACACTGATGAGATTAGTAAAATCTGTACAACATATAATGTAGATATGGAATACAAACCAAACATAGACAGTCGAAGAATGAAAATCACAAACAGACGTGGCAGTAACAATAGTGCAGACTTGAAGAGGGGACATGTAAGATTTAAAAGGATGGTACAGAAAGTCAAGGCTTCACTAAGATATGGTGTTATAGATGTGAGAGCTGTATCTGATGTTACTGATGACAAAGTAGAGACTGCAAAAGAATTGATGGAGAAATACAATGATACAGTCATTCACTTTGAAGAAGCAAGAAATAAATTCAGGTTACTTAGTGAAGATGAAAAGGTATTAATTCAAGCAATTACAGAATTTTGTGAGATGTTAGGTGTAACACCCCCTGATAAGGTTTGTCAATACATCAAACCTCCTAATAAAGCTGACCAACCTCAATCCTCAACAGAAAGGAAAAGGTCTGCACAACTTCAGTTAAAACCAGAGAAGCCAGGTGAAGAGGATCTGATAATAAACATTCCCTTTGATGGAAATATAATCTCCTATATTTTCAATGCATGTGAATCAGAGCTCAATAAAATGCAAAGCAAGTCAGGAGTTAAGTTTGATTGGGATGGAGAAAACACAATGACAATCACTCCTGGCAAAGGGAATACATCATGCACAAAAGAGAAATTGGAAGCTGTGTATGACCAGGTTGTATGTCTTGTACAAGACTTGCATGTGAAACTGACATACAAAGACGTCAATTTCAGAGATAAAGGTATTGTGTTAAGTGACATTAAGCAAGCAAAGCAGCGCACACTTTCTGAGTATAAGAAAGTTTTGATAGAAGATACAAGTCAAATGAAAGTTTATAGGGTGTATGGTGAGGCAGAACATATTAAGAGTGCTATTGAAAGCTTTCACAAAAACCTTGGCTTACCAGTTCCAAATACTCGCCATGGTAAAAGCAAAAAGAATTACGCAACCACCGACCAAACCAAAACTGTAGGACATGATAATCAACAAGGAAGTTTTGATGGTAATGCTGTAGATAGACAATCAACACTGCAGTTCACTACAAAAGATGGTACAAAAATTAGTATTGGCCAAGGAGACATTACTAAAGAAACTGTAGATGTAATAACTAATGCAGCAAATAGTGCATTGGATCATGCAGGAGGCGTAGCAGGAGCTATAGTAAGAGCTGGGGGACATGTGATTCAAGATGAGAGTAATAACATAACCAGATACAAAACTAAGCTTCTCCAAGTAGCAGAGGTTGCCATGACGACAGCTGGCAGGTTACCATGTAAAAGTGTACTCCATGTTGTTGGTCCATACTGGAGTGAACAGAACCCTGGATATGTGCAAAAGTGTTTATATGACTGCTGCTGGAATGTTTTGAAGAAGGCATCAGAGGAAGGATTCACTTCAATAGCTATTCCAGCATTAGGAACAGGTAAAACTATTATCTGATTTAGGGCATTTAGATTTTAGGGAAGTTGTTGTGTGTTTAGTTTTGTTACTGTGAGCTGTTAATAATTATTCAATTTGTATTATTTATACCTGTCCACGTTAGACTTCTCTTCATGCAGTTCCAGGGCTGTTGAACACTAGTTTATTGTATTGCATTTGCTGGAATTATTCTTAGGGGTCTTTATATTAAGAATTTTTATGACATTATGATCCAATCAGTGATATGCAAATTGGGGCTAAGAATATGTCATTTTGGTTAACACAAGTGACTGGAAAGTAAATGAATAAACATTGCAAAATCGTAGGTAAATATGCCTAGCAACAAGACCATGCCCATAGCAACAGTGAAATGATGGTGTATATTGCAGATATAACACCATGGATGGGTAGGCACGGTAATGAATCTTCAAAAAATATATGTAAATATGCTTAGCAACAAGATCACATAATCATTACAGAAAACTAAAGTTTGCTGACAACAATTGTGCTACACCACCATTGGCGCTTTTATACAAATTAACCCTTTCATTTTATTTTCTCTTTTCAGGTATGTATAAAGTTCCTAAACACATTTGTGCCCAAATGATGTTTGAAGCTGTTCATGAGTACAGTGAAAAGCAACATTTCCGCGATAAACTTCGTGACATTCGTTTTCTTGAGTTTGATCAGAAAACTGTACAAACATTCACAGAGGTGTTTCAGCAAAATTTAGTTGCATATAACATAAGCTTCAGCAGACTAAACTTTAAGGAAAGTTCTGTTGATTTGCCATCATCTGGAAATGGTCATGGTGCTGTAGGAGCCACAACTTCCTCAAACATACCAACCACTCCAACACGAAGTGGATCTAACAGTACATGTTATGACAACAAAGCTGGTACATCAACCTATGCCAATGTAACATCAATAGGGGCTGCACAAAGTCTAGCAGGTGGTGCTACAGGTACAGGATATACCAGACCAGTGGGTACACAATCTGATAGAGCTGTAAAAATAGATCTATCAACAGATTATCCTTTCAAGCCAGGTGCTTCTGATGTTGATGATAAAAAGTGTCCAATATGTCTTGATGAAATAAAGAAACCAAAGACATTGCCTTGTAAACATACTTTCTGCAAAGAGTGCATTACAACAGCTGAAAAATCACTTGGACCAACATGCCCAACATGTAAAGCAGCATTTGGCACTATTACTGGTAACATGCCACCTGGTACTATGACTCATCGTGTGGAAAACTTCAACCTTTCAGGTTACTTTGGCTGTGGTACTATCGTCATCACTTACTATTTCAAGTCAGGAAAACAAGGGGTAAGTGCTATAATTACAGTTGCAGTGGTTTATCAATTTCTTACATTTGACACACACATCCAGATAAGTTAGAAAACGAGTTGTTTAATGGAAATAAAATAATACTAAAGCAATAATACAAGACACATAACAAAGGCAAAGGTAACTACATGTCAAATAAACCCAGCATAAACCAAAAACCACTTTGGGCAGAGGGCACTACTGATCTGGTGGCAAGATGGGCGAGTATGAATTGTGGTGCCAGTTGAGGTGAGTTGGGGCCTGTTGGAGGCCGAGTGATGTCAGTTGGAGGTGAATGGGGGCAGAAGTACGAAGACGGTCCCCAAAAGTGTCATAGACCAGGTCAGCTGCCGAGAGGAGGTTGAAAGGGATGGTGGTGGGAATGTGGAGAAGTGTACTACAGCTGTGATGGTAGCGAATTCTCGTGAAAGAATGAGGTGATAGGCAATAAATGTGTGACTGGTGTGGTCTGTAAACAGAGGTTATGTAATTGCTAGGTGTGTACCTTCCTGTGTTGTCAAACACTTATTTAACAAGTTAGATATTGTATAATAAAGGAATTAGCACAAGTTCTAGTCAACTTAAAGGTGATTCAAAATGCTCACATTCACTATTGGTATTTTGCTCAATGACATGTTTGTGAAATGTATTCTGGTTTTAAAACTTTAAAAAAGCATCTGCAAACACCTTAAAATGACCTTTTTTCAGTTAGTTCCCTTCAGATTTATTTCGAGAGTTTTCGGGTATTTCCGGTCCCACCTAGACCACAGGATTTCATGATGTCATAATGAGTACTTGTTAACACTAAGGCTATGACGAGCATAGTCAACAGGTGAATAAAACTCAACAGCATTGTGTAAAAATACATTGCTGGTGGTTGTAATAGACATCAGTAAACAAAAACTGAGGTTCAGTAGTGCTATAGGGATCACCTGGCGTCTGTCTGTCTGTGTGTGTGGATGGTTGTGTGTGTGTGTGTGTGTGTGTGTGTAAAAAACCACAGAACCGATTGCCATGATATTTGGTGGGTCCATTACCTTGGGTGTCTAGTTGGAAAATTGTTCAAATCAAAATGATCTTACCACTGGTTTGTGATTTGGGTCAAAAATGTGATTTTTTGGTCAAAAATCAATAATTCCAAAACTACTGAGCAGATTGGGCTGAAATTTAATGGGAATGCGTCTAGGGGTGTATAGATGAAGAAATATTAAGGATACAATGATGTCTTGGTGATATGCAAATTAGGTATAAAAAGGAATTTTTGGTCAAAAACTAGACTTTCGACAGTCGCTCGCGCCCTTTTCCCCCTACGTTTTATCTAAACTCCGATCCGGCGCAACACTAGTCTAATCGCAAACTGATATCGAGGGCCGAAGGCCCGAGTGATCGAGGGCCTTCGCAATTCGGCCCTCGAAATCAGTTTGCGATTATACTAGTGTTGCGCCGGACCGGAGTTTAGATAAAACGTAGGAAAAAAAGGCGCGAGCGACTGTCGACAGTCTAATCAAAAACTTATCTCACAAAGTACTTGGTCAATGAGACTGAAACTTGTTGAGATGTTTCTTAAAGTGTTATTATGCAGATTTTCTTCAAAATATTTTGACACAATTGTTCCTAGCAACTATGACCACGCCCTTAGCAACAACCAAATGACAGTATATTTTGGTTAAATAAGAACATCTCATAGGCAAGTCAGTAAACGTTCAAAAAATGTATGCAAATATCCCTAGCAACCATGGCCACGCCCATAGCAACAGCCAAACCGTCATGTATTTCACAAAGAGAACAACAGAGATTAATAAACAACTGAATAAACATTCAAAAAATATATGTAAATTTGCCTCGGAAAAAGACCACGCCCATAGAAACAGCCAAATAATCACGTATATTACAAAGATAACAACAGGAATTTAAAGACAAATGAATAAACATTCAAAAAATGTATGCAAGTGTGCCTAGCAACAACACCACACCCATAGAAACAGCCAAATGATCACATATATTGTAAAGATAACAACGGAATTGAAAGACATGACCAATTCAAAAAATATATGTAAATTTGCCTAGCAACAATATCACGCACATAGCAACAGCCAAATAATAATGTATATTGCAAAGATAACAACAGGAATTGAAAGAAAAATGAATAAACATTCAAAAAATGTACCTGTCAACAAGACCACGCCCATAGCTACAGCCAAGTGATCGTGTATATCACAAAGATAGCAACAGGGTTGGATAGGCAACTGGACACCTATTTTTAGCATGGACTAGCATATGGATAAACATTTTTAAAAACTGTACAGTTGTGCTACAACGCCATTGGCGGTATTTTTTTTTAACAGAAAGAACATCCTGACCCCGGACAAAGGTATACTGGTACAACTTATACTGCATATTTGCCTGACAACCGTGAAGGTCGTGAAGTATTGCGACTGTTGAAAATTGCATTTGACCGTCGACTCACTTTCACAATTGATACATCAGTTACCACTGGCAACAAAAACACTGTAGTCTGGAATGATATTCATCACAAGACAAATCCATCTGGTGGAGCACAAGGGTAAGTAATGATAGGATTGTTTTAAATTATTTTTGTATTGCACTTGATAGAAAAGAAAGAAACTGAAAATATCAATTTGTTATGCTTGCATGATGCACCATGACAACAATAATCTACATTTTATACAAGATTTACTTAGTCATTCTCTCTTAATTATATAATCAAATGGTACGCACTATATACCCGTGCAAAACCTTCATACATTGTTGTAAATCTACTATATTTATGTTATAGAATACAAACGTTTGCCCATTTAGCACACAAGGAAATTAACCCACCTGATTGCAATGTCAGTGTTTATATATGTACCGTATGTAAAATTAGTGTATGGCATTGATCTATAACTCCCCAAGTATCAGCTCTATTAACAATTTTTACTTTTTTGTGTGTGTGTCATCCATGATGTTTCAGATATGGGTATCCAGACTCTGATTATCTAAGAAGAGTTAAAGAAGAGTTAGCAGCCAAAGGTATAAAATAAGTATACCAGTCATGACAAGTGCCAATCAAGATGTCTACAGTATACAAGACCAGTGTACACGATCATTTGAGAAGAGACTTGTTCAACAGCCATAATGACTGGAAAGATACTTTGTAGGACTGTAATACAAAGTAACCATAGCTACTAACAATAGATTTCACAAATAGTTAATTTGTGTGAAAATAGCCTGGCATTTCTCACACTTATACTTATGCCATTAATAGACATTATCTCAGATTTTGTTAAACAAATCATAAGTGATTATGCATTTCAATTTAGAATCAAAGTCTAGAGTTTGATAAATTACAGTACATTAACTTGTATAATGTGATTTTTAAATATAAGCATGTCCTTTTTTAAAAAGTGAAAAAGAATTTGGTTGAATTAGTAAAAAAATAAATGCATTATAAAGTTTGTGTGTCACAATACACTGTATATGGCATGGCTATAGTTACAAACATTCAATTATATTCAATCAATCGATACCATTTTATCTTTGAGAGCTGATTATTGTCAATATTAGCAGTAAAACTTGTATCCTCCAAGGTATATACAAAAAGTGCACAAGTGCCATGGCCACAAATGAAAGTAGGAAAATCAGTTAATTAATAGATTTCATTTTCAACATTTTGCCTATGTGGCAATTTAAAACGTGTACATAAATTGGTTCTGGTTCAGTAGTGCTAAAGGCATGGAAAAGTGTCTGTCTGTCTGTCTGTATTTGTTGATGTGTGTGTGTGTGTGTGAACAACTTAGTCAAAAGCTGCTGGACAGATTGCCATGATATGTGATGTGTATATACCACGAGTGTCTAGTTGGGAAATTGTTCAAATCAAAATGAATGCATCACAGGTGAAAAAAACTTAAACTCCAAAACTACTGGGCAGATTGGCCTGAAATTTGGTTGGAACGTTCTTTGGGTGTGTAGATTACAAATAGTTCATGACATGGTGATTCTGTCCATAATGTGCAAATTAGGTCCACAAATGTGACTTTTTGGTCCAAAGTCTAGAATTCCAAAATTACTGACATTTGGTGGGAACATTGGTAGGAGTGAATAGATTAAGAAGTATTCTTGACATGATGATCCCATCGCTGATATGCAATTGAAGTTAGGACTAAAAATATGTCTTTTGGTCAAAAATCTATAATTCCAAATCTACTGAGCAAATTTGGTGATTTGGTTGGAGAATCCTTAAGGATGTTTAGTTTAAGAATTATTCATAATGATCAGATAAAGTGATAGGCAAATAGGTAAGAATGTGTCTCTTTGGTCAAATAATTCAAAACTACTGAGAACATTGTGCTGAAATTTACTGGGGATGCCTATGAAAATATGTACATGAAAATGAATTCACAACATGATGATCCCATTGTTGATATGCAAATTAAGTCAAAGACTTATATCTTGAAAAATACAAAATGAATGGGGCTGAAACTTAGTGGGGGTGTTTTTGCGGGTGTTATTCTACAGTTATTGTTCAAACCATTGTTACACAATGGTCTTAGCAACCATGGCCACACCCTTAGCAACATTGAAATGATGATGCATATTACAAAGATAACATCAGGGATTTGTAGGTAAGTGAATAACGAATAAAAATGTGTGCGTATATGCCTAGCAACATGCCTACACCCATAGCAACAGCCAAATGATGGTTTATATTGTGAAGATGAAAAGTGGGAAGGGTAGCCTAGTGAATAAAGATTCCAAAAATGTATGCAAATATGACTAGCAACAAGACCATGCCCATAGCAACAGCCAAATGATGGTGGTGTATGTCATAGAAATAATAACAGGGATTAATAGGGAAGCAAATAAATATTCAAAAAATGCAAGCAAATATAGCTAGCAAGCCCACACCCATAGCAACAGTCAAATACAGTTATACTACAATGCCATTGGTGCTATTTTTGAGGGTAATATTTCCAGTGTATATTTTTGTTTAGAAGTACTATATTTCATCTTACATACCGATATCTTCACACTTAATAAAGTGATAATGTGTCTACAATTATCGAATATACGTATTACTTATCATCCATATATTTCGTACATTATAGTAAAATACTTTAATTTTGTTCATGTTCATAATATGTACCCTTATATTATACAGCATCCTTTGTCTGCAAATGGGAACGCTAATTGGCCTATAGTAGTGTGTTTTTGTTACTGTTTTACAAATTTTGATTGCTATTAGTATCTTTTCATTTCACTTTGAGCTCAAGAAAGTAAGAATTATGGAAGATACAAACTCAAATGAGTTCAGAAATAGGATGCATCGTATTATTTAGTTTAATTGTCCCAATATACTGTAAATCTAGATACTTTTACTACCATAAAATTTTGCTATTTTACAGTCTTCAGCTAAATCTCAAAGACTACTTTACCAGAGTGGTACATTGTGTTCATGTACAAGAAGACATTTTAGTCACTACTTATTTTTGCATTTTTTGTTGTCCAGCAAAATAAACAAAAATAAGTCTTTAGCAAAAATTCCCAGGTTTACAGTATACAGTTTATATAGTGAAGCACATCAAAGTCTCCTCAATGTAGTAGTGACTTTCTATTGAACTTGATATAGACATTTTTCAAAATAAAAAGGTTTTGACTGTTCTACATAAACTAAATAGTCTTAGCAATTGTGAAATATATTATTGATATTCTTTAAACAGTACTGAAGGTGGATCTCATCAATATATTATTCAAGTTTGGTGGTGTGTTTAATAAAACTTGTGAAAGGTTTAAGATTGCGTAAGCTGGCTTCAGGTATTTTGGTCTTCCTGGATGAAATAAATGTGTGTGTGTGTGTGTGTGTGTGTGTGTGTGTGTATGTATATATGTATGTATGTATGTATGTATGTATGTATGCATGCATGAATACATTATGACTATTAATGTATATGTGTATGTATGTATGTATGTATGTATGTATGTATGTTTGTATATATGTATGCATGAATACATTATGACTTAATGTATATGTGTATGTATGTATATATGTATGCATGAATACATTATGACTATTAATGTATATCACATTATCAGTATGCATGAAT
This sequence comes from Glandiceps talaboti, assembly GCF_964340395.1. Lineage (NCBI taxonomy): Eukaryota > Metazoa > Hemichordata > Enteropneusta > Spengelidae > Glandiceps > Glandiceps talaboti. Next base: position 11,527,080 of record NC_135563.1, on the reverse strand, counting down.
ACATATGACTATTAATGTATATGTGTATGTATTCATACAAGTATACGTATGTGTGCATGTATGCATAATCATAATGAACCCCCCCCCCAACAATTTCAAATTAGGATGACACGTAGTACTCCCTTCCCCTTCCAATTTCAAAAACATGATTATTGCCCAATCCCACATCTCAAAACCTGCTCTGAAGAAACTTTCCAGTTGCTTTGAGATTTTGCTCATCATAATGATATTATAAAATGGAAAATAGGGTCTGAAAATGATTTGAAAATAGGTCTGAAGGAGGGAATATTGCAACATGCTCCATCTGTTCATGGCTGCATCTGTGCATCCACTCACAATACTTCATTTCTTGGACAAGCTATACGTATATGTTATTTTTGCCAAATACCGTTCCATATCTTGCTGCAAGAGGTAATTTTTCCGGTAATAACGGAGAGCAAGAGGCAAGCCGTTATACCGCAAAAATTACCTCGAGCAGCAAGATGTACATGTGGAACAGTATTTGGCAAATAACATACTTATACGTCACCTGCGACTACGGAATTCAATTTTTGAATGTCTAAAAATGCTGTTTCATTTTAAAATAAAAATCACTTCCGTATTATACTGTTGAGCGTAGTAATAGTATCACGCACCTCTCCTATAACTGCAATGCGGTTGTTTACATGTCAGCCTTAACTTTATTATCCAATCAGAGTGCGCGTTTCCTCAATATTATGACGTAATGTCTACTATTTGCATATCACTCAGTGACATATTCAAACTTATAACCTTCAGCTGAAAAATGAGTGCGTCTTTGTTTTGCGTACTGTATTCCATTAAATGCACAGAAATGTTCGTGATATGCTTTGTTGTTCTAGTTAAGCAAAATTGTACACTCTGTGGCTGTAATTTTGATATCCTTCATAAATTTAGGAATTCATGTTTAAGATCGCGTGACGACCGTGCGTTCGCGTTCGCCGTCACTTTACTTTATTACTTACTTATACATGCTTAGCTTAACAACATGCAGTGGAAGGCATGGTATAGTAAACATAATACAATGCAATACAACACAATACAATACAATACAATACAATACAATACAATACAATACAATACAGTACAATACAATACACATTACTTGTCTGCTGAGGATATCTTTCGAGATGTATCTAAAAGGAATTTGGCAAAAGGAAGATTATCATCTGAACTTAGAATAGACAAAAATTTCTCTTGACTGTTTAAAGAGTTAAAATAAGCACATTTCAAAAGATATCGAAGAAAATAAAACCTCTCTTTCATTTTCGTGTTGTGGGCAGTGAATAATAAAATGATATCCATCTTCAAACATTGAGGGACAATACTTGCAAAATCTTTCATTGGCAGGAATTTTCGGCATACACCTTCTACCCAACTCTATTTGTAAATGAAAATCAGAGACTCTAAATTTTGTAATTAATCTACGACAAGTGGGATTCTTAATCTTGATTAGGTAGTTTTCTAGTTTGAATACAGATTTAAAAGTTCTATAAGTTCTAAGTTTGTTTTTATCACTACCATTTCTTCTAACATCATAAATCATTAAACCAAGATTTACTAAAGTCTTTGCATAGATTGTCCTGAATTGTATTAAGGGTAGAATTAAAAATTACAAATACAAGACCAAATATTGCTCTCGCTATATTTATCAATCATATCTGTTTTATAGTTTCCCCAATTTGAATAACGCATGGAAGATAAGTATGCTGACTTTAATAAACAATCATCACTGATAACTAATCTATGCCAATACTTCAACATATGCTTAATAACAACAAAATTAACAGGAAAACGCCCCAATTCCCCTATAATACCATTAATTGGAGCTCTCTTAGAAACACCCAATAAAAATCTATAAAAAGAGTAACTAATCTCATCAAGAAAATTCTTCTTTTGATTTATTTCGCAACCCCAGACTTCGCAACCATAAGTCATGATAGGAACTATTAAACGATCAAAAAGATCTAAAGCTATATCAACTGAAATACATCCATCAGAAGATACGAGTCTACGTAAACTGAAAAGAGCTTTCATGGACTTTAACTTCAAGTTACAGAAATTTCTTTTAAACTTACCATTAGCAGAAATTATAATACCCAAGTAGCAATATTCCTTAACATTATCAATATTCAAAACAAGTTGTTCTCTGTTTATGAGCTGATTACCTTTATTAGAAGTGTAACCTTCAAATTTGAAAAGGCGTACGAAATATTACAACCCTTACACATGATGTTAGTCCTTTACTACCATAGCCATCGTGACCAACATTTTTTTAACCCACTTCTCAACAACGCATGCGCACCTCGAACCGCCGTACAGTCCGGATATGATCTGAATTCTGATCGACTACAGTACTAAGACAATATTTGAAGACAGCAACAGTTTTCGTTGGTTGATGTACACATATAGGCGAACAGAAATTGGCGCAGCTTGGCAGAAAAAATTTAGTCTTTTGAAAGTTGACGCCAAAGTTAACATGGATTGGTGAGCAAACGTGGAAGTTTTGTGGGTTGGGTTATACTTCCATGATTAACTAAACGACGGTGGTTGTGTGCACTGTAGTGTACGAGTGTAGCTGTAGGGCTTATTTATCAACTTACAACATTTGGCCTGGTTGCCTCATGCACACCTGGACTTATTACTCAGTACCTGTAACGGTAAGTACGACATGTTGAAGGAGTCAACGTTCAGTTTTTGCGAAATTGTTCCCGTGCCATCGCAATATTATTGCATACGACCTCGCATATATATCATATGTAAAGAGTCCTGCTTGCAGACTAGACACGGTCGAAGCTCAGGCTTAGCTAGTTTAATTAGACGCATTCAATCAACAGAGATAGCAACACCGACGAAAAATGACTGACATGTACCGTAGAGTAATTACAATACGGGTCACCCTGCGTTCCCCGGGAGTAGTACGCTCCTCGGTGGAATCACCAAGAGGGTATCGCTCTTCACATGTCATAGAAAACATATGAGCGTTGTTGTTGTTGTTGTTGTTGTTGTTGTTGTTGTTGTTGTTGTTGTTGTTGCAAAGAAACATTAATTTGTTGATATTGGTATGTAATTAGTCTATGTTTTTCAGTGGTTATATTTGTTGTTGTTTGTTTTATTTTGGAAGTTGGTTTTGTTTGGTTACTTAACTATTAAAGCCTAAGCCCAGAAAGTCAGTCCTGTCAATAATGTCATTCTGACATTATCCCAGTCTTTTCTTTGTCTGCACTGCAGCTGTTCCTGGACATTGTCAGAATCCAGTCCCATACTTTGTCTACAAGCAGGATGATTGCTTCATAGGAATCAACAGAAATAATATATTCATGGTTGCACACTGAATATTCATGAGTCCTGAGTGCATTTTCCACTTCAGTATAAAACATCTCTCATAAATATTCTACTTTACAAAGTTGTTTCATCTTGGGCAGAATGAATTGCCTACATGACAAAAAATTTGTATACAACGGTGAACAGCATTTCAAAAGGTTATTTGTTGCTTATTTTGTTTTATAATGAGAAATTCAAGATGTAATTTCATTCAAAGATATGACTTTTGTAGGTAGAGAAGGTGGTAAGTAGTGTGCCCTCTAATGATAGCCAAATCTTTGTGCGAGTCAAAATGATAAAAACTCTTATTTCTTATGAGTCACTACATAGTAAAAGATAGGAGAAAACCAACTTTTGATGCATCACTAGAAATTGTGTTTAGTGGCACTTAAAATTGGCTTAGAGGTCACACTGGTGGTAAGGTAATACATGTAACTAGTATGTTAAAATTCAAGTGCATGCCCAGTTCATTGATTTTTATTTATTTATTTATTTATTCAGCTTTTGACATAAAGTCAGGATGAGTCACACAGGTGACCAACACCTATAGAAAGTGACCCTCCTCAAAATTTGATATTGATTTGATATTAACTCTATGAAAAGAAAGATATTTGAGAAAATATTTCAAAATTTACAGTGAATGATGTACATGTATGTACAACTGTGTTTTATGATTATCAGATTTGACCGAAAAGCAAAATCAAGCTAGCTTGCCATGAGATAGACTGTGACATTTTGTCCTCACCGGCCTCCTCTGTGTGAGGGTGCCCTGTCACGGCATACCATACAGACGAGACGTGAGATTGAAAAGAAAGAGAAATGAAAGCAATTTTTTCACTATATGGACATCTAAGTACCATACTTACAAAAAATATGTAATTTACCAATTTTCTTTGTAAGAAATAGCCAAGAAATATTTGATGATATGGAAATTTTGATAGCTATTTGAATCATGAATGTCAGAACAACTGACTTCATTAGCTCCAATACTCATTAGATTATAAGTCATAGCATCTACCTTGGTTCAACCAACAACAATAAATCATGCACTGAGCTGAGACAGTGGAAATACAAAAAACATATCATTAAGAGGCGAGATCAATAGTTCAATGTACACATAGGATAAAAAGTTTATCAACAAAATTTTATGAGAGCACCCTTTGGTCTCACACAGTGTATAATTAGCATGCTGATAGACGAGCATCTCATTTATCTTGCTGTTACAGGACAAAAACATTTTCAGCAAATTACAAAGTGGCAAATCATAGTTTAAAATTGATGTTTTCTGAATAATACTGCAATTGATGTTTTTATCGAAGAATTTATCAATTTATAACATTAATTTTACAGAGTCCACTGGCACATTATGATGGCATCCTTCAATAATGGCCATCCTGATTCTAAAGAGGAACTAGTCTCTGAGATTGATAAAAAGGTTCTCCTGTGCCCAATATGTATGGAACGGTTTAAGTCACCAAAAATTCTGCCATGCTTTCACACATTTTGTGCACACTGTCTGACAGAATGGGTAAAGAGAAAAGAGGGAAATCTGATCTGTCCGACCTGTAAGCAGTCATGGCCTTTGACTCCTAAAGGTGTAGCTGGTATACCGAACAATGGTTTCATGAATGATTTACTAGAGCTGGTGCAGGATTCCATTTCAGATGCTAAACAGTCTAAATGTGCAACATGTACATGTGCTAATGAGGTGAAATACTGGTGTAAAAATTGTGATAAGTTCTTCTGTGGCAGTTGTAAGCAAGCACACAAATCTGAAAAGTCATCAAAAGGACACAAACAAATAACAATTGAAGATTATGAAAAATCCAAGGCATCAAATTCAACTAAACTTCATCAATCACAATTCTGTGCAGGCCATCCTAAAAAGCAGTTACACTTTTGTGACACTTGTCAAGTTTCTATATGTATGAAATGTTCAAAAGGCAAACATGATTCACCAAAGCATAAGGTTACATCAATGCAAGAGGTCCTGGAGACACACAAAGCTAGCTTGAAAAAGTATGTGAGGAAAATTACACATAATGCAGCTCAACTAAAAAAGGCACAGTCTGCAGCTAAAGCTGTGAAAAAGGATTTGCGGCAAAATAAATTATCATCTGTGGAACAAGTGAAAGGAGTGACCAAGAAAGTGCAAGAAGAGGCCAAGAAGCAAGAGTCCAGGTTAATGAAAGAAATTGATGATATGTATGGTCCAAAATGCAAACAAGTTGATGCACATATTGATCTACTGGAGCAAAAACTAGGCAGTGTAGAAAGTACATACTCCTACTTGAACCATCTACTGACCTATGGTGGACCTGTGGATATCATGGCAGCAAAGAAAGGACTGGACCAACATTTGATGGATGACAAGCAGAGTGATATTAGTGGTAGTGGAGATTTGGATAGTGATCTGGTATTCACAGAAAACCCACATTGTCTGCAGATCAGTCTTGGATGTGTTGGAACAAAGATTAAGGTAAACATTTTAATGTGCACTACTAATAGTACTAATACAATGGTTATGGCAATACTAATATGATAATAATAGCAATAATAGTAATAGTAAAGTTATCTTAGTAATTTTTGAAGTGACTACATAGCGTTCGTCCGAATCACTCAGACGTCATCAGTGATTTGGACATACAATGTAAGCTACATTTGTATGTATTTGCTTCAAACACTAGATTCCAATAAGGTAACATCACTATTACTAGTATATAAAAAATGGAGTCAAGTGTCAATTCTATTCTACAATAGCACTAATGTTAGTTTTTATATTGGGCTTTCCCACACTGTACTCAAAGTACTTTTTATTACCCCTGATAAGGACCTATAATTGCACAACAGCCTATATACTTTTTTTGACTCCCCAGGGAGCATGTAGCAATCTATTTTAGCCTCTATAAGCTTAAAGTGGCCATATGGATGAGAATTTGGTATTTATTTTGGATTTTTATTTGATAAAACAGCTTCACTAAGTTTTTCTACTTGAAAAAATAATGTGAAAGAACATATACCAAGTCCATGTTCATAACTCAATACATTGCAAAAAGATGCAAAAAGTGCAAAAAGTTTGTTATTGTCCGTACAATAGCAAACATTTTACACATTGTTTAATGTTTTGCCGTTTATTGAGTTGTGAACATGGACTTTGTATATGTTATTTCACATTATTTTTTCAAGTAGAAAAACTTAGTGAAGCTGTTTTATCAAATAAAAATCCAAAATAAATACCAAATTCTCATCCATATGGCCACTTTAAATGATTAATGCATGCACATTGCATCCGCTATCCTACCAAGTCCCCAATTATATAGCTGGGTTGACTGAGGCACAGCTGTTTGTGGTTCAAATCTTGCACAAAGACTATTAGCTATTCAGAAACATATGGTGACACCAAGGCTTGACCCTGCAACCTGCAGATTCTAAGGTGGCCATTCTAACCATTCAACCATCTTGCATTCACTGTGATCATTCTATTCATGTATGTAGTACTTCTCTTTATGCTAAAATCCAACATTTGATCCAACCATGCATGCAGAGGTATTTGTATACTGCATTAGTTGTTCTATTATTTTTTGAATGTATGGAGTTTCCTTACATCTTGGTTTTGAAATCTACCTGCACAAGGCAAAATAAAAATGGTATCACAGTGCACCAAGCTTTTTAGCCATGGAAATTTAAACTTACTGTAACTGTAAATTACATGCTATACATACCATTGGAAAACAACAATCTAATGTAATATCAGCCAGATAGTGCTGCAATTATTTCTCAATAATACTAGTGGGGGAATGGGGGGAGGTAGTTGTACTGTAGCATCTCATTTTTGAAGAATTTTACACCAAAATTTCCATATTTTCAGGATGTTTATCAAGACCTGGAGTCAGACGCTTTGCCCTCTATTGAAGACGCTAACAAAAGAGACAAAAGTGATGAATTGAAGAGAAAATGTAGTGTCCCTCCTAAATCCAGAGATGAGGTACACATTCACAGAAATTTATTCTCTTCATTACAAATGAAAATTTATAGTAAAAAAATACCCAGTGTATCTGATGTTCACTCTTTGTTTTATACATATACATTTACACATCAAGTGTATGTTTATATATAAGTAAGCATGCATATATCACAAAATGTTTCTCCGTCTGTGTTTAGTATTTCTTTTCCACAAAATGTTAACTCAAACATCTTTTAGATAATCTCACAACTTTGTAAGTTGTATTTTTTTATTGACAAAATAATGCATTTCAGAAGTGATGACCTTGTCATCCCAACTGAAGATGTGTAAACATATATATTGTATGTGTAAGTGAAATAATAATATATCAAAGCAATATTTTTCAACAATCTCAAATCTTGCTCAAATTTAGTAGGGCAAAGTCATGTTATTCAAATAGTATTTTGTGAATATAAAAAAGGCTTTAAAGTGGTCATATGAATGAGAATTGAGTATTTAGTTTGGATTTTTTAATTGATAAAACAACTTTACAATGTTTTTCTACTTGAAAAACTCATATGAAATAAATATACCAAGTCTGTGTTTGTAACTCAATATTTTGCAAAAGGATGCAAAATATGCAAAAAGTGTGTTATTGTACGTACAATAAAAATACATTTTATACATTTTTTGTAATGTTTTGAAATGTTTTAAATCACAAATAAGGACTTGGTATATGTTAGTTGACACTGTTTTGTTTTCAAGTAGAAAGACAGTAAAGTTATTTTATCAATTAAAAATCCGAAATAATACCAAATTATCATACATATGACATTGAGAAGTGTGATACCAAACCATCGCTTTCAAATAGCTAAAAAATATTATGTTCAACCCATTAAATATTAAATTTGTAGTTTAGGATGCATCGTCAACAAACTGCTGGTCTCATCAGAATTATTCATCATAGTTCATGTTTATGTCGATTATCTGATGATGATGAGTATAAAAATACAATATATAATTACCTTGAAAAAGGTTGTTAATTTTTACTTTCTAATTTCTTTCTAGACACAGGAAACTATTGTTAAAGCTGTCCAGATCTCTTTCAACCGAACAGCATTCAAAGAAGATCTTCAGATCTCAAAAGATGCCATTGAAGATGCTGCACGAATAGCTAACATCACCCTTCCACTGGCATATGAGGGGGATATAATCACTGTAAAGGGCACTTTACACCAAATTACACAGGTGTATGATATTCTTGCTAATAGGAATGTGACACAACACATCCAAGTTTCCACTGAAGAGCCTTTGGCAACTGCTTCTGTGAATTGCAAATGTGAAGATGCATTTCCAACAGTTGAGTCAGGAAGTGATGCGCCTAGTGAGATGAAGGTCAAAGGTCAAGTAGATCATGCAGGTATTACAAACAAGAAACAGAGTGGTAGTAGTAGGAAGGTGAGTGACAAGAATAGACATGATAGTGGAAAGGATGAAACAGGAAGTGGCAACCTCCAGAATGACGACAAAGAAGAGTCAAAAGAGCCAAAGGTGGGCGACACAAACAAACCCAAAGCAAGTAAAAGAAAACAATCATTACATGAAGATAAGAAGCCAGGACATGCAAAACGACTCTCACCAACTCAAGAAAAGCCAACCATCTTCATCGAAGAAAGTGATGACCTCTTGAATTACATACACCATATGTACGCAAAAGAGATTCTGAGCCTAGAAAAGAAATATAAAGTTGATATTATCAGGTCACCTAAAGCCAAGGAGGGTCAAGTTGTATTTGAACCAAAGTCAGCAACATCCTCTAAATTAGCAAAAGAGGCCATGCTAGAATATGAGAAACGTCTAAATTCTGTGAAAGATGCCTTGATTTGTAAAAGTGTTGACACAAGTATCGTTGAAAACCTAAAACCAGCTAAATTAGAGAAGGTGAAAGCGATATTGAGAAAATGTAAAAACAAAGTTTTTGTTCAAGAAGTAGATGGAATATTCAGACTTTACAGTGAAGATTCTACTGTTTTAATTCAGGCATTAAATGCAATTTGTGAAACCATTGGAGTAGCTCCTCCAACAGAAATGGCTGATGAAGAACGAAATCCTGAAGAAAGTGCTTTCATAAAACACGCTACGGTTAGTGAAGACATATTGTCATACATATTTCATGTACACAAGCAACAACTGAGACAAGATGGAAAACAATATGGAGTTAAGTTTGTATGGGAAGGAAATGACAAGGTAGCCATTGTACCAGCAAGGGGTAATGCTGAATGCAAACCTGAAGATGTAGAAGCAGGGTATGACCATTTTGTATCCGTCGTTCAAAGCCTTCATGCCAAAATGCTCCACAAAGATGTTGATTTGAGAGATAGGAAGGAAATATTTCCAGCTACAGTGAATAGTGCCATACAACAGACAAGAGATATTCATATCAACGTGCTGCTTAAAGACACTGATGATAGAATGCTGTTCAGAATGTTAGGGGAGACGAATGATATCAAGGCTGCCATAGAAACACTCTATGGACTTTTGGGCATTGAAGTGATGGCAAGTCGTCATGGCAATAGACACAGGAGTTTTGTAAGAAGTAACAGTCATCCAGGTCGGGATCTATCACAGTCCAAATCAACAGTGTTTAAGTTTACTGCAAATGGAACAGATGTGAAAGTCTGTCATGGTGATATTACAAAGGAAAATACTGACATCATAGCAAATGCAGCAAACAAACGTCTTCAACATGGTGGTGGAGTTGCTGGTGCTATATCAAAAGCTGGCGGCCCAAGTATACAAAATGACAGTAATGCCATAATAAACGATAGGGAAAACGCTCCCATTGGTATTGCCGATGTTGTCTATACCAAGGCTGGTAACCTGCCTTGCAATTATGTCCTACATGTAGTTGGTCCAAGATGGAAAAATATGTCACCAAATGATGCAGAGACATATCTGTTTGCCTGCTGCATAAACCTGTTGAACAAAGCAAATGGTCTCAAAGCTAAATCCATTGCAATTCCTGCTATTGGAACAGGTAAATTAAGTGCTGTATGTTATAAATAACAAAACATGTACAAATGTCGTTTTGCAGTAATTCCATATACTGTCTGTTACTTGCAGCTGTTAAAGACCCATGCTGAATTACAAAAGTACTACACAGGGCTGTCCTATAGGACGCCAATAGGGTCTTCCTGGGTACGTCCATAGTATGTCCTGGGTTGCCCTTTTAAAGTGTCCTGTAGGATTGCCCTATAGGATCGTAAATTATTTTTTTGTAAGTGTATATATGCATACATGATATATGCATGCTTGCATGCATGCATGCATGCATGTATGCATGTATGTATGCATGCATGTATGTATGTATGTATGAATGTATGTATGTATGTATGTATGTATGTGTGTGTAGGTATGTATACATGTGTGTATGTATGTATATGTGTGTATGTATGTATATATGTATGTATGTATGTATGTATGTATGTATGTATTCTAGGAGAACTGTAGAAAAATGTTGTCCTAAACAAAAAAATGGTCCAATCACATCTACAATGCTCCACAGATAGGATAGTACATGCTGATGTAAGACACTGGATTGAATTGTTGGCCTCTAAATTACTAGTCCCATTTTGCATTCTCATTAATGTCATTATCAATTTCTATTATCAATTATTAAATATGTCTCAAGTTTTCAGATTACCTTCTAGAATGTTATTTTACATAAGAAATTTGCAATACGTCATTTTTTTCAATTTTAAGTAGTTCAGGTAATTTTGGTAGGACGGTCAAGCAGGCAACCAGTGACAGGCCAACTGTATAGCATATGGAGATATTAAGTGACTTTTCACAATGTGTTTTTAGAATTCTATTATTATTTGAATTTAATATTTTTGCTCCGGATATATTTTTAGGAATCTATGGAGTACCAAAGCATATTTGTGCAGAAAAGATGTTTGATGGGGTTTATGCCTACACACAAGGTCAGTCTCGCCATGACACATTACAAGATATCTGTTTCATTGATATTGACATTTCTACTGTGGCAGCATTCAGTGATGTGTTTGAGAAAAAGCTGTCACTGTTTAGCATGCCATACAGTAAAGGAGCAATAATGGCTGCCACTCAAACTCAGTCTCAATTGAGTGGAAAAATTCCTCCTGGGTATGGAAGAAATGATGCACTTGACAGTAATCCATCAAAAGCAGCATCTTCACAGGTGCCGGTTACAAGACGTAAAAGTTGTCAAAACACTCCTGACAGCACTGCAGGCAGTACAACTTGGGAAGATAAAGAGAGTCATGATCATTCTAAAACTCTTGCTGCAGACACTCAATGTACTATCTGCATGGATGATCTTGACAATCCAAGAACTCTACCGTGCGGACACAAGTTCTGTACTGATTGTATAGACCAAGCAGAGAAGCATCAAGGACCAATCTGTCCTGTGTGTAAACAGGCATTTGGTTTGATAACTGGAAATATGCCTTATGGTACCATGAAGTGTTACAAAGATGAAAACTTACATCTTCCTGGATATGATAAATATGATGCTATTGTTATCTGCTATAACTTTCCATCTGGGATCCAGGAAGTAAGAATCATGTAATTTATTAAGACAATAACTTGATTCAAATTTATTAAACTCAAATCCCCACAATTAGCTGTATTGCACAAAATTATAATTTGTACTAATTGCTGGATTAAAAAAAATGTGGTAAGACTGGATTGTCTGAAATGTAGGCATACAAGTATACATGTAGTTCAGCAATTTGAAATTTGAAAAATAGACATATTTAGACAATCCAGTTTTGTTAACATTACTAGCATTTTTTTTGTACACTTCCAATATATCCTACCAATTAGACTAGTGGCCTGAGAGAATATTATGCTAGAACCCTATGACACTTTTAGTTGTGGGATATATACTCAAGATATTTGCATGATTGCTTGTAGTGTTCTGTGTGGTCGTACTATCAATAACACGAGCATTGAGAGTGAAATTGCAGCAGAAAATGGTACAAGCACACATGCAAGTACTCCAGAGTATATTGACACTGGCAGTCATGCATGATGGGGTTCTCTTATTATTTCATAAATATGTTTATCCACAACAGCAAATTTGGCAAAAAATACTCGGTCTGATAATTGTGCCTTCTAGAGATTATGCCACTCATATGCATGCACGCTCAATGACATCAATGCAAGTAATCACTGATGCAGGATTATACAGGAATTATGTGATATCTCTACTAAGGAGAATCTGAGCACATCACTGAATGATACATTAATTTCTAGGTAAAGTTGTAGAATTACCCGTTTTATTGCATTGAATCCATGACACTTGGGGCTCAAAACCTGCCTGTTGGGTCACTGCAAATATTACTATGATAATTAATCTTTACATCCTAAGCAATTTGTCTTTTATGATAATTAATACAGTTGAATGAACAATACCCTTCATTTTTTTTCTTGCTGATTAGGAAGTGCATCCAAATCCCGGAAAGAGTTTCACTGGTACATCACGTACTGCATATCTACCAGACAATGGTGAGGGTCGCCAAGTGTTGAGACTTCTGAAAACTGCTTTCGAGAGAAAGCTAACTTTCACTATTGGTACATCAGTTACTACTGGACTTACAGACACTGTTACTTGGAATGATATTCACCACAAGACCAATATTCGTGGAGGAGCCCAAGGGTATGTAATACAATGGAATATGGCTTAATTTTAAATTACAAGATAGTACTTGCTATAAGAAATGATTTTTGCCTGAAGTTGCTCAATCTCAAAAACCTCAGAGGGAACACTAATGAGAAAGTGTTCACTGACAAATGAAAATTCAAAATATTTGAATTTTTGGTCAGATAAGTTTGAAATTTGATGGATGTGTTCCTAGGGATGTACAGCTGTTCAGGACATAATATCCCATCAGTGGTATGAAAATTAAGTCTAAAAATGCCTTTTTGGTCAACAATTTTGGTCAAACTACTAGGCAGATTATGCTGAAAGTTGGTAGGAATGTTTTTAAGGATGTGCAAATGAAAGGATTATTCAGCAAATGATTATCTCATAAGTGATATGCAAATTAGGCTTAAAAATGTTACTTTTGGTCAAAAACTTGTTATCGAAAACTACTATGTAGATTGGGCTGACATTTGGTGGGGATTTTCCAAGAAGTGTTATGTTACACATGTGGTTCAAGACATTGATACAACTGGCCCTAGTAACAATGACATGCCCTTAGCAGCAGCCAAATGCTAGTATGTTTACACAGATAACATTATTGGGTAGAAAAGTGAATAGCCATATCAAAATTGTATGAAAATATGACTAGCAACAAGACCACACCAATAGTAACAGTTAAATGATTATGTATACTGCAAAGATAACAACAAGTATAGTTAGACAAATGGATTACTATTTATAGAGTAAAAACTTTCTTAAGAAAAAATCTCACATTTTCACTGACACGTGACAATAGCCCATTGCACTACACCCCCTGATGCCATTGATGACGTCAGCGAAAATTTGGGAGTTGCTTCCAAGAAATTGTTGGAGTAGAAATTTCATTGTTAAATTCATAAACTGTTATTCTACATGCACACCATTGGTACTATATTCTAATATTAAACCAATAGGGAACTTGCAAACCTGCCATCTTGAATGTTGCATTATGGGAAATGTGATAATAAATATTTATCAAATAGTATTATAAGCAATAATATTACATTGTTTTTAACCACAAATGACCAATTCATAGGCACATAGGCCATTTTGGGAGGTTTATTTTATCGGTAGCTCCTGATTAGGCATTACGATAACCACAGATAATCCCATAGTCCTTTGCATCTGAGCATGCTCAGTCTGGATTGCAAGTTCCCTATTCTGTAAGGACTTATCAAACTACTTTTTAAAATGTATATGCCTGTTTGTAATTTACATGTCAAAGAGGTGGCATTGATTTATGCCAAATTCAGACTATAGCTTTATAACTGTAACTTGGTTGTGAAATCTAAATTATAAGTATGCTTTGATTGTTTCAGGTTTGGATACCCTGATTCTAATTATCTTACTAGAGTGAAAGATGAGTTGGCAGCAAAAGGAGTTGAAATGAGCCAAACACGGACAAAGAAGAATTGACATTCACATATTGTCTGCACAATACTATTATGACGCTGTCTATATACTGGCGTAGCCTGCTTGTATTTCAAAGAACCAGGACCTGTGTTGTGCAAAATTAACATCGATCAATGGTCCAAGACCAGCATATTTGTGTAAGGATCAACAGTTTTGAAGAGCTACAGCAACTTACCATTCCTTTTGACTAATTGAAATTTGATGTTAATGAATAACTTTTATTCAGTGATATTGATAGATATTCAATGTTTACCAACACAAATTTGACCTCATGGTAGTACCTATTTTATGCATACTTACTTGGTTGTAAGTGATATTGTCACAGTCAGTCACAAGTCATCAATTTGTTGATATCAGATTTACAGTGACAGTAGCATACAGCCATTCTCACAAACCGAAGCAGATATTTCTTCCATGACACTGCAAAATAATCTCTCAGCGGAGTGTCTTCAAAGGTGCCGTAAAAGAGGCTGTGGGTTACGATGATGCATACAACACATGTATATATGTAGTTGGTTGAATTTCTCCAATTGTTATTGTCCTCGAGTAATCAGTATGTCCAAGACATCCACACTCATTTTAGGCACTTTATTGCACTGAATTAGGCAGTGATTATGATCGAGAAAGAGAACTGTGATCTCTTCAAGTTGAGATTGCAGATAATGTGAATGAATGATTCATCAAATAAGGTCCTGGTTCGGCAGTTTCCCATAATGAACAACAGCTTTTGCTACATGTCGGTCCTTTTGACTAACAGTCATTTTCCCTTAATTTCACACAATGACCGGAACATTTTTCTCTTCAAGAAGCAAAACAAAGCAACACATTACTGTTTTAAATTGTTGCATCTTCTAAAATGAAAGCATTTCTATTGAAAACAGAAGTGAAAATTACTTCTGAATTATACACTTTGGCTTGAGTGTATGTTACATCATGGTTCTAAGAACAGCTGCCCCCTCCCCCCCCCCATCTCAGTCAAGTGTACAGTGTATGTGTTATTTCAACAGTCATGGGAGTAAGACAGAGACCCACATGCCAGTACATGTACACAGACTGTAGACTGTACAGCAGATCCTATGATGATATGTTGACATTTAGTTTTCAGTTAAAAAACAAGGACAACATTATACTTTCTTATTTGGGGATACAATAGCAAAGTCAGAACCTTTCACTGTCATACATCAGGCCTGGTTGTGGAGAGTAGGGTATACCTGGCTTGGTCATGGTGTCTGTAAACTATGACCTGCTGGGTATGGAAGCCTCCAAAGTGCAGGTGAACAGCACATCCAACAGGTTTATAGTTTCCCTTGGTAGGATTTAACTGATAGGGCCTTGACTACCACATATTGTACTTGCGGTGCGGTGCATGCTTTTTAAACTGAATTAACTTTTCATGAGGTTCTGTTATTACTACATCTGTTATCCAAAACAGCAAATTCTGTATAAATTATACTTGGCTGTCATGCAATTTTGTGTGCAAGGATCAATCATGCCCACATTTGCATGTAGGTATGCCATAATGTTTTCGGTATTGCACTGAAAATGATACCACTAGTATGCGCATGCACCAGTACAGGTAATCACTGGTGCATGTATAATAATGGTTATTATAGTGCAGTAAAAAGAATTGGGCTAAGCAACTGAAACATGGTGTTTTATTAATGGTAATACTTGTGTGTTTGTTTGTTTGTGTGGGTGTGTGTGTGTGTGTGTGTGTGTGTGTGCATGTGCATGTGCACAACTACAGTTACATGGGTTATACCAATCTAGGTCTGTGCCAGAGATAAGATCTGTGCATCACCTTAAGTAGTTTGTTGGAAAGACTTGAAATGAACATCATTAGGTCATGTCTATACAAAATGTATTAAGTGAAGCTTCAAGAGCAAATTTTGAATATGATTCCAATATCAAGAGGAATTTGCATCCAATGCCAAGTCAGTGATCACAGATATTAAGGTCTTTGATGTCATCAATATCTATGTATTATGATTACAGTAGTGGTAGTTGATTATTTAATTAAAGTGACATGAGGTAATTGCTCTCGGACCATCAGGTTATATGTCACCTTCAACAAAAATGTATACATTGGCCGTACAGAGAGGTTAGAATGAAAAAAAAGCAAATGTACATTCAGTGAGGAAGAAAATACAAATGAAGTATAATTGCACAGTGAAATGTACATTATACATATATCATGCATAAGCTTACATAGATATCTTTCATAGCAAAATCTGGGCATCTCCGAGAGGGAGCCATGGTGGCTGAGCTTGATGGGGTCATTTCCTCATCAAGCCAAAAGTTGGAAATAAAACCATATACTACTATTTGCTTTGAGATAAATTCTGACCGTGTTAGCTGCTTTTTGCTTTTTGATAAGGAATGACAAGAAAACAACTTCAACACATTTTTTTTATTGAATTTTTTTACTTTATTTCTCCTTTGGTCGATTGCAGTAATCCTTTTCCTGTCTTCAAATGAAGTTGTGCAACTAACAATCAAATAGCACTTTGTGGAAACACTAGAGGGTGGTTTTGAAAATTCTGGACAGCTGCCGGCGAGAAAAGGGAGGGGGAGTTAGGATTGGAGGAGAGGGCCATCTATATAAGATTTTTCAGCCATGCTAAAATGATCACACTTAATTAGCTTTGATTTTGTAATAATATGTAACACTACTATTCTGCAAATAAAAAAGGCTTGTTCTTGAAATATTCAGACATTATGAAAATTTTTGGTTATTCATAATATACAGGTCCCTTTTTGTACGGGCATGTCTTGGGCTGGAAAGCTTGTGCATATAACGTTGAACAATAAAAAGTGCAGTGATCTACATGTAGTTTTATGTATTATGGAAAAATTGATTGACATTCCATTTTCTCCAATACAAAGCAGTCGGTCCTCTATTACAGAAATCATTTAGATTTGTCTTATTTGATATTATCATTTTTGAAGAAAATCGACAGAATAACATTCTAGAAACATCTCACCAAGTTTCAGTCTCATTGACCAAGTACTCTTTGAGATATAAATTTTTGACCAAAATTCACATTTTTACACCTAATTTGCATATTACTGATGCGATCATTATATGCTTAATACTTCTTCCTCTATACACCCACAACTGTATCCCTCTTACATTTCAGCCTAATAGTTTTGGAATAATAGGTTTTTGACCAAAAAGGCACATTTTTAGCCCTAATTTGCATATTAATATGGGAATTGTCATGTCATGAACGAATCTTAATTTACTTACATCTAAGAATGTCCCCATCAAATTTCATGCCAATTTGCCCAGTACTTTTGGAGTTTAAACTTTTTTGACCAAAAATCACATTTTTTTTACCCAAAACCCACATCTCTGATGCAATCATTTTCATTTAAACAATTTACCAACTAGACACCAGAAGTAACATGACCACCAAATATCAAAGTTTTTTACTTTAAGTTGTTTACACACACACACACACACACACACACACACACACACACACACACACACACAGACAGACACTTTCCAATGCATATAGCACTACTGAACCTTCAGTTCAGTTGTGCTAAAAATCTCAATTTTTGTCAAAAAGTTATATCTCAAATACTACATGGGGAATGGGGCTGAAACTTGAGGAGGATGTTTCTGGAGGTGTTATTCTGCAGTTATTGTTCGAAACGTATTGACAAATTGGCCCTAGCAACCGTGACCATGCCCTTAGCAACAGTGAATTGATGCATGTTAGAAAGATAACAGGGATGGGTAAGTGAATAAACATTTTAAATACAAATGCAAATATCCCTAGCAACAATAACACGCCCATAGCAACAGCGAAATGGTGGTTTATATCACCAAGATAACAGGGATGCTTATAGGCAAGTGAATAAACACCCAAAACGCGAATGCAAATATGCCTAGCAACAAGACCATGCCCATAGCAACAGCCTATCATGACATTATGGTTAAAGTAACAACAGGGCTGGATAGGCAACCAGATAAAGAAAAAAATACAATTATGCTGAAACGTCATTGGCACTATTTTTCGCTGTATAAAGGCAGATGTTCAGCTTTGAAATAGTGAAATAGTTTCATACGCGATCATTTGATTGCAATTGTTCATCAATTTTGCTGGTCCAATTTTCATAACAAAAACCGAACTTTGTAACTTTGTACCTTCAATTGTGTTCTGTCCGCATTTTTATTAAAAATGACTTGTTGCCGTGTTTGTTTGTTTGTGTGTGTGTGTGTTGAGGTTGGGGGGGGGGGGGGTATTCGCTTTCCATAACTACAATTATCAATTATAAGTCTTGCTTATATGTGCAATACTGGTCAACACATACACATTTGTCAGTGCGAGTCATACAAATCATATAATGGATAAACAAATTAACACTATAAAGAATACCACATCATATTTTATTTCAATATCTACCTGTATGTGTACCTGTAACTACCACCATAGGACTTTCAATAAATCAATATAACAGACAGAGGCATGTTGTACGTGTCATCCACCGTCTCATGTCAAAGGTTACATAGTAATTCTTGCTGTACCGAAAGAGTTCAGTCTACAAGAACAGTAGGCTATTGTATAATTACGCATATGTCAAAACCACTCCCGAGGAGCAAGACTTCAAAACGTGTACGCATGCGCATTGCGTTTTGAAGCCTTGTTCTAGAGTAATTAACTCGAATGCTGACATGGTTCACTCACTGCGAAAGAAGACACAGATTGGGCGCTTAAACTGGCGCTGCCCTCTACGGTACACACTCATAGAGAAGTGAAATACGATCCGTGTATTGCATCTATAATCAAACATTATAACCCTTCAGGAAGGTTTCAAAAACACAAACTTTGAATACAAATATTTCTTTGTTAATATTAGCCAAGATACATTAGTTTACAGAGATGGTGATCTCTCTCCACAGTATAGCATAGTTCTTGTACATTTAATTGTACTTTAATCTCATGAAATGGTGATGTAGTGCTAAAGTAATCTCTCTCTCTCTCCCTCTCCCTCTCCCTCTCTCTCTCTCTCTCTCTCTCTCTCTCTCTCTCTCTCTCTCTCTCTCTCTCTCTCTCTCTCTATCTCTCCCCCCCCCGGGTTTCTCCCCACACGAATGTCGGCTGTATATAAATACCGCCATCTACGTTGTAATATGACCGATATGTATCCAATGATATGTGACTGACAATTGAATAGAAGTGACTGTTAATTTGCATCAGGCTATCATCAAAACATATAACTGTCAATTCATTTTTATATATGAAAATTATATACAATTTATAGGCAGTTGAAATCATTATCATGTAGCCGTGCCTTAAATAATAGTTGGGTACCCTGAGGTTTGTATATTGTAACACAATATGAATTATTGAAAACAAAACATATACAGCTAAACACTTAAAGAAGAAAAATCATTCTAATATATGTAGCCTTTTTATTCGAAGCTTAAGAAAGCAAATCATCGATAAGAAAAAAATTCTCATGAAAATTGAGGGATTCCCAAGTTGTTCACTGGAATGACGCTCACTTATGCAAAACGTCGAGCACTAAGCATTCGCGCGCGCGCGCGCACACACACACACACACACAGTTTTTAGATTATTTCATGGCGAGCCTCATCTTTTCTCGGAAAAAAACAACGAAAATATTCCATTGTTGTACACTTCATGATAAATTTTGCTAAACAATTTTAACATAAAAAGTGATCATAATTCCAAATATTTTCATAAATTTAATCGCTATATTGACTCACTTTTCTGACAGTGACGTCACTGATCTGTTCATTAAAGTATATAGAAATTATTCGTCTGACAAATACAGCTGGTCAGAGGACTCTAAAGAAAGTGTTTGGACTTGAATAATTCAGGTCACCGATCAATTCAAATTGGTTCTTGTGTTTAATACATCACTACATAACGAACATCGACGGAAATGTCTTTTCCTTTTATAATGTATTTTATAACGTGATGCTTTGCTGTAAAAGAAAGGCTATGTACCATGTTTACTACTGCGGTGTGCACTCTATCCGTATTATATTAACAAACATCATATTTTGCTTTTATGTCGAAAGCAAATCGTGAACTCCCAATGCCCTGTTATAAGGATCATTCAAGGCTTTATTCAGTTTGGCTACAATTAGGAACCGTATCATGATTTCTCGTTAATGTTGTGTCTACTTAAGTACTTTGTGTTGCTTTAGTTACCATGTCATGTTTGTGCGACCACAGGTTACCACAGACAACAAACAAATAGTCATACAGAACGTTAATCATGTGGCTTGTAATAAAGTAATGATATGATAATGTGTTTTATCGTCATATATATATATGATTTTGCGTGGTGAAAAATTTACAAAAACAATATTGTGTAGAGGACTCCTTTAGCACGGGATTTGTGTGCTATCAGAGAACTTAATTTCAATAAGACTACTATAGTATCTAGTACAAACTAAGCAATACCAAACCGAGGTATATTCATAACGTCATTTTAGGAACACCAAACAATTTAAATCGTATTTTTGCGGGAACTGAGTATTTCTTTATTATTAGCTAAGATTGTAAAGATAGTTTGTGGATAATATATATCAACAGAATTAAAACTATAATAAATTCCACTTGTTATGTGTATGGTCATAATAATATCTGCTCGGTTTCACGGTTTCATTTGTGCATAAGATTTAGATCAAATGTATATTTCTTTGCTCATGTTTCCTTCGAATAATTTATATAGTAAGGCTTCATGCTGGTTTAATGCATTGTATTAAAGTGACCATATGGATGAGGATGCGGTATTTATATTGGATTTTTGATTTATAGAACAACTTTACTATGACTTCCTACTTGACCAAGGCTGTGTTTGTAACTCAATAAACTGCAGAAAGCTATAGAATGTGTACAACGTTTGTTATTGTATGTACAATTACAAACATTAATTTTTACACATTTATTAATCTGTTGCAATTTATTTATGTAACAGCTGTGATCCCCCTGTAATTACTGAAGGCTCTCTTATTCAAATTAACAATGTTTTTTATACTCCGGAACCCCCCCCCCTCCCTCCCCCGTCGAAAATGGCGACACATCACTATACAATGCAGTAACATATAACCTTTAACTGTATATATATCAATCGTGTTACTGTCAAGAACAGATATCTTCTATCTCAAAAGTCATAAAATAGCTTGTGGTATTGATTAAGCTAGTTGAAGTGAAATCAGTGACAGTGACAAAAGCATAGAGTGAGATTGTCTCAACACAAAACCATTTTTGGAAAGCTAAAATTCGTATACATACTCTCGGGGGCCGCAGTGTCACGATAATATAATATAAGAATGTCTGTAAACATGAGTCTTGTACAACAGTTGGTGAGATGGGTACTGGATTTTAATTCGAGAATGTATTTTAGAAGATATGATCATATGTTATTATATTTTTTTAAAATTACATCGAATTTGTGTTTTAAATTATTATATATACAATAAACATAACCCTGCAGAATAATTCTATAAAGGATGAAATGTAGTCTGCTTCAGTAACTTTATCATTGTTGTTAGATTTGAACTTTGTCATAATGGGTATATTCCAATATATGGTAGAGACTAAATATCCCGAGGGTAACTGTGTACGTGTGCCTGAAATAATGACACCGATATTGCCCAATCATTATATTATTATTATCATTATTTTCGTAGTAAATTAGGAGGTAAACCTTATGTGTCTGAGACCTTTTCCAGTATCAACACTAGTTTATGATATTAAAAACCATTTTAGCTAATTTCTAAAATATAGTTAAATAGTCGGCATTGGCCTGAACTTACGTTGACACTTTCAAGAATACTGGAGCTTGAGAAATCGTGCAGTGTTTATGAGATTGCACAAGTGGTACTTTGCACACAACCCGACTTTTTCAATTCCATTTCATATGCAGCTTCGTTTGAAGCTGCCTGTACCAATCATACACTCCGTCTGTGTGTGATGTCAAGTCGTTTTCTCCAAGTGCTCCATACTGTGATTAGAAACGTCTCATGTAGCATAGACATACTAAAGTCCTTTGAGTGGGTTTTCAGGAGTGTGGTATTTAGGTACTACCGAACCAGAAAGGCTATAAAGTTTCAATTAGGCAACACCGTGTTTTTACATCTCATACAACATTGTTTTTCTCGTTATACGAATTACTTAAACAAAATATTGGTACTGATATCACGCACGCAAATTAAATGTTACATCTTACCTCACTGTGAACACAGATAAACAGTTTTGTGTTTGAATCTTCCCTCAGTCTCATCCGACAGCTAGTGATGTCGATTTGTGTTCACAGTGAGATAAAAATTATCATAGTATATGCTTGTACGATGTCAATGTCTGTATATTGTTTTACATAACATTTAACACAAAAACCGTTATGTGGGATGTAAAAACCATCGTGCTGCCTAATTGAAACTCTATGGTCACGTCACTCTGGTTTGGTAGTAAGAATCAGATTCGAAACTACGTTCTCAATATTCCGATCAAGAGAAAGCCGACATTGTATAATTTATTTTGTTGGCCTTTGTCACTATAGCCGGGTTTTTCTAAAGTACAAGATGGGGAGAGACCAAAATTACTGGAAAAAGAAGAAAGAACACACACACACACACACACACACACGCACACACACACGCACGCACGCACACACACACACACACACACACACACACACACACACACACACACACACACACACACACACACACACACACGGAAATTTGTAATTGCAAACTATTTAGGTAAATTTCGTTATTGCTTATCTATATAAAATGTTTAAAATACATGTAGGATTAACACATAACGTTACAATAACTGGTGAGCTGAATATATTTTACCTATACTGAGACAAATGGTATTGAATACTTCAGTCACGTTCCATGTGATAATGTGAGATTACATATATTGAAATGTTATTTTACAGAAAAATCAGTTGTAACTTGTTGCTGAAACGAAATATCTTTTCTTTTGAATGTTAACACAGCATTTTCAATTAATATAGTAATAGAATGTAAATGGATCTTAGCATGGAGTTGATAAGATGAATTCTGATCAGAATTGCAAATGTGGCATCAAACTGTTTTCCTGCATATCTGATTGTAGATCATCTGTTTGCGACAAATTTCAACTAGAATTATACACATTCAACCTTTCTGCAAAGAATTTGAAGAAAGGGCAAATTCTGTGTAGTTTAAGTAGAACACAGTGTTCAGAGTTAATGGTTTATATCTGTTATTTAAAAAAATATTTATACGGTTGCAGTTGGACATGGCCCGCAAATAGGCATATCCTAAATGGCGGAAAAGATAACAAGAATGGCATTGAAGCACAAATGCGTACTGCATGTACGAGCATACGTTTATATATTTTTTACAGGATTTGATAGCTTGGGCATTATTTTGCCTAGCTTCCTTGATAGGTACCAGTCACTATCTTTACCTTTGTTAAAACATTGTTTTAGGCTGTTGCTATTAGCGTGACTGTGGTTGCTATGAATTAATTTGAAATGATCATGAGCCTTTGTAATAGATCATGTAATTTGACTATTGCTCTGGGTATGGTCTCTGTTGCTAGACATATTTTATTTAGCTTTTTCAAAGCTCAACCGTAGCTAAACATAGTGCCACTTTGCCTCTAGACACATCCCAATCAAAAGTCAGGGCAATCTGCCAAATAATTCTTGTGCTTAAAGGTATGAACAAACAATTACTAGAAAATCTCAATCGTATATGAACGATGGCTCATCTTATCTTGAACAATTCTTCACCCTGACATCCCTAGAAACATCCCACCAATTTCAAGATCAATCTATCAAGTGGTTTTTTGGTTAAGGAGTTTTATTTTGCAAAAACATATTTCTTTAGACCTAAATTTTCCCCGTAACCACCACTTTGCCTTAAACAAATTCACAACTATACACTATAATTACGACTTCAATTTCACGATTTTTGTTCTACAAATTCCTATGCCGATACATAACTAGAGCGTTTTGCATTGTGACTAAAAGATGGCGAATATAAATCTATTTTTATTGAAATTCCATGACCTTTGACCTCTAAATGTACGTAAGAGTCCGTCGCCATTTAAAGTAGGGTTTACTTGTGATTAAACATTCCCTTTATCTCACTATACGGTAGTGAACAAAGTATACATTTTAAACATCTTGGCGCCTATGCGAAAATGGTTCACGTTTTGTTGTTAGTAACAGCTATTTAATCAGTGACACAAGCATTGCATTTATACTGACGCACTATTCCCTTTTAAAGTGTGGGAAACATGGTAAGCCTTTGTGTTTATTGAAACTGTAAGTATGTATCTATGTGACCTTGACGGAAATGTTTGCTCAAAAGTCATCGCATTTTAGCGTAAAGTTATGTCTAAGTAATTAATAACGGACTCATAAATAACACGAATAGCTGATGAAGGGTGTCTACATGCATGAGTTTGCATTTCTCAATCTAGTAATTTTTTTATGTACAATTCAAATTGAAAATTTTTAACATACATTTCTATGTATGTTAACTTATATTTATTACCTTTTGTTGCATAGCATATTTTTTAACAAAGAATGTCTTGATGTTGCAATATTTCCCGAGTAGTTCGATAAAAGGAGAGAAACGTAAGTTTGTAGTCTTTTACGGTACGAATACAAAGCATTCACCTCTTTAAAAGTCATCTAATGCTTCAAAAATGTACTTTCAATGTCATCACTTAAAAGGTATTATTGCTCAAACGGCAGCTATTTTATTCTTTTTTCTTGCGTTTTCCGTATTATCATATTCTCATCGTAATTACATACAATGTACACTGCAAATGGCAAAGGTATTATTACAGTATTATCAGACTGGTAATCGACCTCACGCCAAACTCATTAGGTACTTTAAGTGTACATTAGCACCAGGTAAAAAGCTTTGTGTGAATTAGAATGGCGTACTTTTCGGAAAGCGTTGCACTAAACCCCGACACTCTTTACTTTGAGAAATAGACCGAACGCTGTCATGCAATACATGCTTAAATTGTCGGCTTTAAATAAGAAACATGCATATTAAGAGATGTATACCTAAAAGGTGTCAGTGATTGTAATGGCGTAAAAAGAACTGAGACTTTGTGAATGAGGTTACATTACTTTCTCCAAACTAACCTATCTAAGAGTCACGAGTGTTAGTATTTAAAACAGCTTCTTATTACAAGTTACATTTCCGAAAGGTACTCGATCGACAAAAAAGGGTATAACGCACAATATGCATTTCGAATAAAGACCCTCATGTCTTCCATTTATACCTGCAAATGAACAGTTGCTATATAGTACCTTTTCAGTCGAAAGGGTTACCTCGAAGGAAAACACATAATTCGCTAGCAATATTAGTTCACCGAATTACCTTTCATCACGATACTCTTGCAAGGTCAAATATGTTTGACCAACATTTAATCATTTTAGTTGGTATGAAAATTTGGAAGTTGTTCAAATTTAATTTTACTCCTATTTCAGCAAAATTATTTTTAATTATATCCATGTTCGGATGAATAGAGAAATTATTAAAATGCACCATATACCATTGATAACTCAGAAAGAGATGCATATTAACATGTAACTGGCGTATTCACAAACATGTAATACACTTTGTTGTATAGTCAATTTACGTGTATTATCTGGACCAAGATGGCTGATAGATTTCTGGCACAAAGCCAAACTGATTCAGAGGTAAATTTGCATACCTATGGATTAACGCTGAGCATTGCAAATCTATTGAGATTTGTGGTAGAATAAGATTAAATCTTGTTGAAAAGTAACTAAAATTATTTAAATTGACTAGCTTACTAGACAGTGCTACAGCATTATCGAAAATACGGAAACCTGATCGCTTCATACAGTAGTTTTGTTTCCACGATTACTAAGCATTTTATACAATGGAAGCTTGTTGTGTAGAAAAAAAATGTCCTGCTCAACAAAATGTTTTACTAACATTGCGAAGTCGTATCGTCTGCCTCGACAAAAAGTACCATTAATATATTTTAATTCATTTACATTCCTTGCATGGTAAATATTGTATAAATATATATAACTTAATGGCGTTCTGATAGATAAGATAATGATAGCTCACGAAAAAAAGAACGAAGCAATGTTGTTAACACGTGTGTCATGCCAAGTGATAGTGCTAGTGAGATTTGTTCATACCAGTTGATAAAGTGTAGAAATTTTAGTAAGATTTTTGTTGAGCACTGTAGCAATGTTAGTAAGAGTCAAACTTTTGTTGAGCCATTCGATATTTGTGTTTTGTTCATGGCAACTGGTGTCCCTTGTAAATACTACTGTGACAGTATATTTTCCATACCATTAAAATAATTACTAGAGCAACTGTATGTTAACGTTTCCCAGCACACGTTCATTATGACAACGTGAAGTTATCAAGTTATGACGACTAATGGGTAACACCAACCTTTACATCCAACCCTTCAAATCTTTAACATGAATGCTTATTATAGTTTTTCTCTCAACACGTGATAATTCTTTCTTGTATGTAAGTATATGACACGCTTCACATCTAGCAAAGATATCATAACGTAGGGATGAACGCAGCAAACAAATGCCAATACAGACAAAGTGGGCTTCCTATAGCTATACAGCGAACACGGAATATTATCGTAACAATACAATGTGCATAATAAAACGTAACATCGTGTTTACTACTGCGACATTAAAATTGTCAAAAGAGAATGATATTCATAATCTCTACATGGCTTAAATACGATGCCATTTAGCTAAACCATTATATCTCTCTTGACATTTGCGTGTTTACTCTGCACTCCACTGCATGCACGCTCTTTATTCTCACTATTTTTTCTCGCTATCTAATTTTAAGCATTTCTACTGACTGAGTAGTGAACGTTAGTAGAAATTTGATATATCGAGCCAACATGGATTACATAGCTGTATTACGTAGACGTCTCCATACATACGTCAGTCGCAAAGGGCGATATCTGATTTGAAAGTCACACCATATTACGACAACCGAACGCTAACTTATACTTTACACTGTATAATTGATTTAGCTTAATTCAAGTGTCGTGCATGTTAGATAACATATCCCGAAAACGGCATACTACGTAAAGGTACGCTGATTTATATGTAGGTGACGATGATTCGAGTTTAGTTTATTCAGCATAACGAGCGATAGCCCAACAACGATCAGTCACTAAGATCCGTGATCTGCTTTCAGAATATATCAACATGTAACAGTCCGCAAGTAAAGGATGCTAGGTTGAATCTTGAGTGCACAATTGAATACCAAATTTGCACAATATCCCTGATGGTGCGGAAGATGGTAGATACACATAAGTAGACCAAACGAATCTAGACTTGTTTGTTTTGAGTGATTATCATCACCTAGAGTGATAGTGACAGGGCGATTCATGGGTACTTTCATCTTGTGGATAACTTTCCAGAATTATGTCGCTTTTAGCAACAATTTGTAAGGAATAGAATCTCTTCTGGCTTATTTACGATAACGCACACCATGCATGATAATCCGTACCCGATCTATTATTGAATACGCTTCAATTACCTGGTTCTCGGAGGAGACTGTTCGAAAATCAGCAGACGAAGTATCAACTAAAAGTGCGGATTAGTTTAATCTGAGTAGTCGTAAGTTAGTTTTAATTATAAGTTAATTTGTTTTACTTTTTGAAAAATGTGTATTAATGTGATCAGTTTTATGATATTTCTTTAGAATATGCAATGGTTATTTAGGAATGAATTTTATCTAATCGTGCTGGGTTCGAAGACACGTGAAGACTGAAGGTAATGGGTGTATTCAACATTAGTATCTCAGTAATGTGTGTATTCTATATACCATGTATATGATGAACGTTATCTCTATCACAAAGGGCAAGAGTTATTAGCTCTCACTAGATTGACATTGACAATCATCTCTGATCCATAATGATTAGTACTAAAAGCACTGACACATCAACCTCAAAACGTCCTCTAGCACTACTTAAAAATTTGCAACCTTCAAAACATATTCATCGGAGCGACCGTGAGTAATTTGTAGCCTGCGGTTAGATAAGATTTAATCAGGACAGTCCATTCTACGACAAGTATAACCTCTGTAATATTTTATGTATTACCTAGCATTTATACTCCTAGATGAACGCTATCAGCGATTTGAAAACGTCAAGTAATGAAGAATAATTGTTTAGCAGTGGCTTCGTAGATGTGAACGCAGGGGTTTCCTACCCTTGGTATTACACTTGATTTTCTAATAATAGCTGCCCAAAATAACGAATTTAAATAATGCCAAATATTACAGCCAATATACCTAAAGAATAGTGCAAAAATAGGTATATAATCTCGTGATTTTCATACAATTCCCACTGGATGCTTTAAAAAAGCATGCGCCCAAGGCTTTATATTTCATCATTCTGTAGTCGCCCTCTATACTGTTGTGGTACACCTCCAATTGGTACTGATTTATAGTCCAAAATCTCAATCAAATTTTAAAATAACGTCATACGTTTTATTTTAATGTATGAGGGATATATGTGGGTATGAGGTTGTTTGCACCAAAACTTCAGCTATCAAGATGAAGTAATTAGCAATTATTGAAAAAGACAAATGCGTTCCATTTTTATCAATAATATTCTCTCGTTATCAAATGTTAAGTAGAAAAGTTTCACTCACAAATAGCCTCAAATATAATATTTCTATCTATAATATTTTGTCAAATATTCTTAAAGTTCATATGGCAATCATTGTTCCTGATTTAATCGCCCGTGTAAAGATATGACATTACGCTATTAATCCAATGCTTTTAACATCACTAAACACTATGATGGATATCACTGTAATGTGCTCATATCACCTTTCTGAGTTTTGTTGACATCTTTACATATCAGCCTTAAAACTGGAAGCGACTTATGTTCACTGGGTATATCTTATTATCTTATGTATTACATTTTTTTTACATGACAAACATAATTATTGAAATGTAATTTGGAAATAAAATTTCTGTTCAGGATTATTTCAGTTAACCCCAAACACTTCAGCCAATGCCGGTTAGTATAAGGTAACATTACAGGGATGATGTCCAACTGCCAGCCAGTTATCATACCCCATGAAGTTTTACAGCATTCGATTATATCATGATGTCGTTGTTATATCTACGTAGGTTCCTAAAACTTTTATTCCAAGAACTATACAACTATGCACAGTCAGATATCTAAGGTTAGTTATTTATTCCGTTACTGCAAGGTATCATACATATTAACTTCTTACAAATTTTGGTCAAAGAACAAGACGACCATATACATTTTATTCTATGTATCTTACACAACCTTTATTTGGAGAACCAGACAAGTATATCGCAAGTATAAACTACATGTAAACTTCCTAAACCCTTAAGTCAAAGAATTCTTCCTGACACCCTTTCTTTCGAGAACTACATAACCATGCACATTCAGCTATTATAAGTTTATTTAACGTAAGTGCCTGTAACCTTTTCCCGGAGTGAGACAACCGTGCAGAGTTGTGTATTATAATTTATTCATAACTACCTTCAACCAATATTCCGAGAACTAGGCAACCATCCGAGAACTAGGCAACCAACCATCGGTTATCCTAACTTCCATTCCTCTTAACCTCGTTCCCATTGTTTCTTATTATCTTCCTTAAGGGAAGGTTATATTTTAAGGATGGCATGTATATCTGTCTGTCTGTTTGTTTGTCTGTCTGTCTGTCTGTCTGTCTGTCTGTCTATCTGTCTGTCTGTCTGTTGTTTTCTCTAAAATTGCTGGCACATATGATTTAGGGTAATCGCTAGAACTAATTATATTTCGGTACACCTCTAATGAATATTGATGAGTCATCTTAATTAATATTTTTTTCAGTAATGCACACTTCAATTGCAAATTCAAACATATGCCCCAAAAGTTTGCTGTTATCTCCATTAAAATGACATGAATCTGTAGTGTAAGTCAAGGACCTGTAGTGTATCAGCTATTCTTCCTACTATTGGCTGAACACATAATATTGGCTGAACACATAACAACGTGCAACGGCGTCTGAAGATCGCATTCAAGCATGAAACTCTGAGTAACGGCTCCGAACCATAACTTGTGTATTTTGTGTAAATACAGCTCTACTTCTCAGTATTTAGCGCTTTTCCTTCAGTTTATGACTTACCTCTTACACTGAATTAGTGTATGTATATATATATATATATATATATATATATATATATATATATATATATATATATATATATATATATATATATATATATATATATATATATATATATATATATTAATAAAGTAAAGAATATGTCATTTATGTACAAAAATACAGACTTCTCCCCATACGGTTAGTAATTGATGTTGTTGTTGTTGTTGGTTGTTGTTGTTGTTGTTGTTGTTGTTGTTGTTGTTGTTGTTGTTGTTGTTTTAGTAGATGGTGAAGGAAATCACATGTTCCTGCCTTCGTTTATAGCAAACCAGCTGCAGAGATGATAACCTAATAGTGTACAATCTATACCACATATGCACTACGTGAACTCGTGAAATTCCGCGGTAAATGTCAACCAGAGAACATGCGGAATGTTTGCATTAAACACTTCCTAGTGGTCTTACAATAGCGCTGTTTATCATCCAAATAACTGATTAATTTGTTACCCGACGCTTGTTTGTTGGTGTAGTGTTATGTTTGCATATCCTGTAAAGAAATAAATGGGAAGATTGAAGGTGTTGATGAGCACACAGCATTCAAATGTTTGCTTTTTTTCAACATTTATGAATACGTCATTGATATTCTCAATACTACAAGGGAACAATGCTGAATTCTTGTGTAAATACAATATAAAATATGTTCTTAGGACACATTTTAAGAAATGGTTAAGAAAAGAATCAGAAGGGTCGAGGCTACACTTTGCTGTATTTCTAAATAGGTTCCCAGTATATCAATTCGATTCTACCCTAACGTTTGCTGACAACGTTCACATCTATGACATGAACTTTGGTTGTATGCTATGCATACATACATACATACATACATACATACATACATCCAGGATTAACGTCTAGCCTTGAAGTCGGTCTTTTTATATTCCTTCATCTTCACGTTACCGTAGTGGCCATCGGAAACATTGTCTATTCTCCTACTTATATTACCGTAAATATAGCAACGTTTTTTGTCTACTGAATTACGGTTATTGTATATCGTCAAAAGCGCAAAACAGACGAAACGATTTCTTTTGAACATTGCGACTTGATATTGGCGCATGCGTAGATTAGGATGTTCATTATGCCCAGTAAATAAAGGCAGGTAAATTTCGATGCCGAAGGCGGAAAGCAGTTGCCGTGTGGCACTAAGAATGATTGCAACTTTACTGTACCTGTGCGGACTCTTACACATTTTATCTGACTTTGTATCTTTCACACTATGGATGCCATTCCACGGCTGCTTCAGTAATTAGATACTGGATAACAAAACTTCCGTGTCATAAGTTGAGCGCCAGAAATGTGTGACGAGATCAAGTAATCTGTTAATGCTTGGAGTTGTCTTCTTTATGAAATTATACTCGCCAACTATTTCGACTGAGGTCAAATCGTATTCAAGAAAATCGTCACATCATTCATGTGAGGTATTATTGGACAAGTATGCACTACTCACTACATCCAACTAGCGTCAGTAACCATTCTAATTTATCACTCTATTCACTGGAAGATGATGTCCAACATCGATCTCTCTTGCAGTCTATTATATCGGGAATTGTCCTTGCCCTGATAATTTTGTTCACTCTCACAGGTAATGTATTAGTAGTTATTGCCGTGGCTGGGTTTCGCCGTCTCCAAACCGTAACCAATTTTCTCCTTCTGAGTTTAGCAACTGCTGATTTGACAGTAGCTATTTTAGTGATGCCATTCGCATTAGTCTACGAAGTTTACGGTCACTGGATTTTTGGGTGGGCTTTTTGCCATTTTTGGATGTCATGTGATGTCATGTGCTGCACTGCTTCTATTCTCAACCTGTGCATTATTTCAGTGGATAAGTACTGGACAGTTACCAAGCCTCTAACCTATAAAGTGAACTCTAAACACCGTGTTATTAAAATGGTGGCTTTCGTATGGATTTGTTCAGCAACTATTTCATTCATTCCCATCTTTATGGGTTGGTATGCTGACCACAGCCATCCTAATTTAAGCGATCCATACTTTTGTGGGCTGCAGGTCAACCACGTGTACGCCGTCATCTCTTCAACGACATCTTTCTATGTCCCCTTGACTGTGATGCTATTTATGTACCACCGTATATACATTATTGCCCGGACACAAGCTGAGAGAATACGGGTTGAGCTAAAACATATTCATCGATTGAATTTCACGGAGCGTCAATCTATGCGACGGCAAGTACGTTCGATATCTCGTGAGCATAAAGCTGTGAGGACGCTTGGAATTATCATGGGAGTTTTCATAGTTTGCTGGTTGCCGTTCTTTTTTATGTATCTTATCATGCCGTTTTGTCCAGGTTGTCCCCTGAATTTAATACTTCAAGCTGTACTGACTTGGCTTGGCTATGCCAATAGTTTTTTAAATCCGTTGATTTATGCATTTTTCTATCGTGACTTCAGAAAGTCATTTGAAAGGATCCTGCGCATGCAAACTTGCAAATCACGTAACATGGCTAAACAGCTAGACGACCGTGAGGGTTATGTGAACGGTACCCAAGATTTGACCGAGTCGAATCCGACTGTTGCACTCACCTCAATCGTGAGAAGCTGCAAGGATGAAGGAACAGTAAGTGAAGAGTAACAAGAAGAACTACAAATCGATTTTAGCAAAGTATTGTATACAATTTTGCCTTTGTCGCAGATCAAATTAGGAATGTACAAATTGACAGAACGCTGTATTTAAAATCACTCAACTACAAAATTACAACCTTTCTATGGGAAACACCCACCCCCCAGAATTGCTTCTGCTTCATATTCAATATTATTATATCGAAAATTCGCTTTCATACTTGACAAATTCTCAGTTATAGACTTTTTTTCAACACTCTATATTTACACTAGGAACCAAGATAGAACAACAGTGTCTACGTCATCGGTATGCATTTAGTTCATCCAAGTGTATCCGCTGAGATCAAGGTATTGAATTTGTATCAACCCCTGTCGTGATCTGTTATCTTCGAGCTCTCGTTATTAACACGTGTCATTTATCTCTGTAGTTTACCGTGGTAAATCTTCGCTGTCAATTATTCAAACAGTACAGGTTGGTGACGTGACAACGTGACACTTTGTGACTACTTCTAAATTAATTATCAGCTCTTATCTACTTAGATACAACAAGGACAGAGGAAAAAATGTCCTCGACGTTAATAGTTAATAAGAGACCGTTAGGTAGCCTAGCAACCATTCTTTATGCGAGTATAGTTTAATCGCTTTTCCAACATTGTAAGAAGTAGTCTACGTATGTCGTGAAAGCACTCCTCTCATCAAATGCTTTAGGAACAGTCCTTACTGTGACATTCCTGTCAACTGTAATATCGTCATCTGCTTCTCGTTGCAATACATGTAATATCTGTACGATGTATATCTAGACTACGGTCATTAAACTGGCTTCACCTGGTTACAAATAAAGGTTTCTACGAGTCCAGTTCAGTCCTTCAGAACTCATGACGTACATGACCTTAGACTGATTGAACTTGAAGTACTGTTGAACTGGAAGTACTGTTGAACTCGAGTACTATTGAACTTGAAGTACTGTTGCTGTAGAAGTACATTTACTTGATTTCATTTCCTCTCCGCTAACAATTAAAGTTGAAAGCTGCTCACTTCATGTTGTTTGGCTTAATAATAGCTGACCATTGGCATCCTCAACACGAAACATCCAGTCGGTTTAAAGTTATCTCATTTAATGATAAAATCTCAGTATTTTGTAAATATTGTGTTCTTTTAAGGGATTGTCATGAAAGCACTTCTCAAGGTATATGAAACTCGTCGAAAGAAGTGTTAACACGTCCTTGCTACTAGTTGATTACATTTTATGCTAGGTATGCGTCATGCGTAAGGCAAATTACCGCTACTCAGAAACTGCAAGCTAAATCCTGTAATATTCCCAAAGTTTTACACAGGAATTTTTTTCAATCCATAAAGTAACGTAATTACTACAAGGCTGCGAATACAATACTATCATGAATTGATTCTTGAAATTGATATTGAAACAACATCACCAGCTGGGTCTCTAGAGAACACAGTTTATGTATTATTCAGGTGCCCTCCCCAAGGTGACTTGAAACACGTGTGTGTGTGTGTGTGTGTGTGTGTGTGTGTGTGTGTGTGTGTGTGTGTGTGAATACAATATTTCAAAAGATATTACATTGATTCCAATGATACTTGCTACTCATCCTCTATATGCTAATGACAAGAATTGTTTAGATTTTGGTAAATATCCAATGTATATTAATTAGTCATTTGCATAATTGTGGTTTTTTAGTAATGTTCGGCTATATCATAAGAATGCATACTTCAATATTATTTGGTTCACAGTTAAACAACGAAAAAACACGTGTATAAGCTGTGTTGATGTAGCTTATATCTATGTATACTTTATATATGTATACTTTCTTATTTCGTTCACTTTTAGATTAACTGAAGAAGGCCATCCGTGTATGGCTAAAACGTCGGATAATGATTTTTTTTAAATGAAGACAAATGGACTTGTTTACCTTTCAAAACTGTAGCTTATAGTTGTAATAAGAAATTTGCATAATTAATGACATTCAGTCATTTAGGTATATCTTTTAAAAGAATGCGCACTTCAAATTCCGCAACATTTGTTACCTGCATCAACCATAACAAAACGCATATGTTCTAAAAAGCTAGTTGGTATACTTTTTAGTGTTAATGTATAATTATGAATTTTCATTAATTAAGCCATATGTAAGGAATGCACACTTACACACTAACAATTCCAAAAAAAATGATACCTACATAATAATAATGCTTGTTCTTATATAGCAAAGAACCATATATATAGCCAAGTATGACGTTAAATCGTTTTTGACGGTTGAGTAATTAATTTGGCCACCCCCCCCCACCCCCAAACTAAAGCAATTAAGTTTTTTTTGTAAACATCGATCTTTTGACGTCGCCCCTAACAGCCCTTTATTCTTCCTCAACTCCCCGGGGAGTATACAATCCATTGCAGCCATTTAAGCGCATAGCAGCGATGGGGTTCCAACCTGCAACCTGTAGATTCCAAGCCGGCCTCACTAACCATTTGCCCATCATGACTCCACATCAACCATAATAAGCACACATGTCCTATAAAACCTGTTTGCGTAGTATTTAGTATTAATCTGTAACTTCCATAATTAATGAGTTTCAGTAATTAGACTGTATCTTAAGAATCAAAGCTTCAAATTTCATATAATTTAGTGCATATATCGACTATACCAAAGTGCATGCCCCAAAGTGCATACGGCCAATAAAGATTGTCGATGTAGTTTACAGTGTTAATGATTAATTTGCATGATTATTAATTAAGCTATCTCTAAAGAATGCAACATTTCGGACAAACATCTACCATAACAAAGTGCTCATGTCTTACAAAGGTAATGGTTTCCAGTAATAAGCCATGTCTAAAGAAGGCACTTTAAATTCCGCAACTTGGTACATACATCAATCACAATAACACACGTGTACTATAAAGCCTGTTGGTGTAGTATTTCGTTCCAATGCCTATTTGCACAATTAGTCATTGGGCTATATCTTAAAAAGGCAAGCTTCAAATTTCATATAATTTACATATTAACCACAACAATGTACATATGTTAGTCTTAAAAAGTGTGCTAAAATAGCTTTTACTAATTTTAATAATTAATGGTTTTCTGCAATATACTGTATCCCAAGAATACACACTACACATTGATGATAACAAAGCACATATGTATGTTATAGTCCATTACACACATATCCATATATATTTAGGTTGTAGCTTCCATTTTCTATCACATCAGGAATAAATATGCTTGCCGTTTGCGATAGTATAGTATGAGACATAATAAAATTGACCCCCTAAAGGTAAAACAAAATGAAATTTTCCTTTCCATTAAAATGTTCGTATTTAGAAATGGATATCTCATATAGCCCCTCACTAGTATTTCATTGAAATATTCACAAGCAATAGTAATATATTTATTCTCATTTCACGTCACAATCAGGGCCATATTAATTGGCTATGCAACTCCCAGTGACAAAACACCTTTCCTGCCCAGACTACCGAACACAATTCAGGCCTCTACGTTTTAGAAACGTGTTAATGTAATGTTAAATTATGGTAACATATGTTAAAATAAGGCCTCTACGTTTTAGAAACGTGTTAATGTTTGTTAAGTTATGGTTATGTATGTTAAATGTGGAGTAATTCTTGCTTCAACACGACAAATAATAGTTTTATCCACCCTTACAAAAGGCTACTCAATACTTATATTGTACTGGTTACCACAACAACACTCCTATCTCCCAAAATTAGCGTAGAAGATAAGAAGTTCAAACAAAATACCACGATACTGCCCTATCAAACTGGTTACCCAACTTTTGCAATATATACAGATACATGGTACATTACTACATTCACCGTAAAGTCAAAGTCGAATGAGAGGATTACCATATTTAAGGAAATCTTCAAATTTGCAGTAGATACTTAATCCAAGTCTTGAAAAACAAGAAAAGAATTGAACAAATGAACTAAAGCATGTATGCTCAGACAATATGATTAATATTCTAACAAGAGTGACATGGGCCTCAAGATAATTCATATCATGCACATAAATATTTAGAAGAAAATATTCACTCACACATATTGCTAAGAATGTGGTACACAAGTAAACTACTTAGTGTTGACATAGAGATACAAGCTTGAACGGAATCTCTATATTATATACCCCAGGGGCAGTGTACGAATACTAGTAGTGGAAAATATGGACTCCATTCTGTGAAAAGTAGCATGACCACCACTGAATGATTCATATGAATGTGTCGCGTACTCTGTATTGCTCAACGGTATCTCAGAGAATTAGGCCATGCTTAAATATTATAGTATTCAAAATATTGGTCATGCTAAATTACTGTAATATTCAAAGAATTGGTTGACATCTAAAAGAAGTGAGCCACGGTTAAATACTATATCATTCATAAAATGGGGTGATATTTAAAAGAAATATGCCATGCTTAAATACATTTCAAAATATTGGATATTGAAAAGAAACATACAATGCTTAAATTCTGTAATACTTTTTAAAAATGTTTTAAAGTGTTATAAATATGTCTCTTATCCGGTACCAATTTACCATAAAAAATATGTATATACGCTCACAGAACATACTTACTTGCATGTATGCACACACGCACATGCGCTCACACACACACACACACACACACACACACACACACACACACACACACACACACACACACGCACGCACGCACGCACGCACGCACATACATACATACATACATACATACATACATACATACATACATACATATGTGTATTTTGTGTGTTATATTCGCTGTGCCGCCAAAATGTGGTTTGATATGGGCTCACAACAAACTTCATTGTTAACCTCTCAGCATATAATCGTTTATGACTGAACCGAACAAAAGCATCGCACCATTTCTATTAATTCTTACCAACTGAGAATTGCAACTATAACAACTACTTTAAACCTGGCTTAAGATTTATTGAAAAGTCCTGTTCATAACATAGCCGGGGGAATGTAATTCTCAACTTAAGTAACAATTCATGTAGGTAGAATATTGCAAAGAACTGAACATTGGAATCTGTATTAGCTCTATGGATCCTAGTTTTACATTATTTTCAGAACTTAGTTTATATTGTTCAGTTACATAATTAGAACTCGTTCTGTTCATACATTGTCTCGAAATGCAATGACATCAAGTCATGACCGTTTTATGTAATACACGAATGTCACTATTGTCATGGTTAATTTCAACTATGGTGGTGGTGGTGGTGGTGGTGGTGGTGGTGGTGGTGGTGGTAGCTGAAGATGATGATGATGATGGTGGTGGTGGTAGCTGAAGATGAAGATGATGATGATGTTGATGATGGTGATGGTGATGATGATGATGATGATGATGTGTGTGTCATTGCAATTTATACTCCGGGTCTGTTTGCTAAATTTTCCA
The DNA here is from genome assembly GCF_964340395.1 of Glandiceps talaboti. Lineage (NCBI taxonomy): Eukaryota > Metazoa > Hemichordata > Enteropneusta > Spengelidae > Glandiceps > Glandiceps talaboti. Next base: position 11,488,434 of record NC_135563.1, on the reverse strand, counting down.
TAATCCTCAATGCGGTGTTGTTAAAGCTGTACCGCAGATATAACAATGACTAAACATAGCGTATGGAATGAAGGCTTCTGTGGTATAAAGACATTCAATAAATACTTAATATTATATCATACAAGTATCAAATACATATATTGTATGGTTCCTATAGAATATGTTAATGTGGCAAATCCACAGAGATGTCCTGGAGCTACTTATTCTTCATACAGCTACGCCTCATACTAGGTCACACATTTAGGAATCTACAATGCTCGTTGGAAATCGCTTAATGTCTTGATGTTGAGCCTTTTGGGTATTATCGACACTTATTCTCGTCAAAATGATTATCGTTTCCTTCAAATTTAGAAAGACATCTTTGAGATTATCACGGCTAGCATGCATGATGGCATGGATTTACCTCGAGACAGTGATTGTGGGAGGTAAAGTAAATAGATGTGTTACTTAAACGTGATAAGTTAATAATGGATGACGACGTCTGCAGACGTGTAATATCCGTCGAAGTCGAAGTCAGACTGTGCGTACACTAACTGTCGTTCAAAGTCATTTCATGCGTGGCTTCACCGTCGATGTTGTTATTCTATTGGGGTCATTGTCTCCCGTGTAGAAGGCTCCTCATGTTGACCTACGTACAGAAAAAATAAACACTTTGCTGCATTTAATTTTGCATTTGGCAAAATCCACTTAGAATATTAGGTGTTGAGATGGGAAATTTGCTCCTCGATTACACAATGACTTGTGATTCTGTGTTTTACAAATTTTTATAACATTGTATCTGATTGGTACTCCTACACAATATATACATTTTAGCTACACATTCAACATGGATATCACATGGATATAATTATATTACAACTAGGAGCAGGATTTTGAAAATGCTGTTAGGTCCAATTATCAAGTCAACAACTCTGCCCAATGATAGAATATGCCTGTTCGACACTTCAGATGCCCATAGCATGAAACCAGCGCGGAGGAATATGATTTAATCATATAGTTAACATGTGATGTGTTACTTTTACAACTTGACAGACAATATATCCTTGCTGAGAAAGGTCGTTAATGTTAGCTTCTTGTATTTTCCGTATCAAATATATGGAATTTTGTCGGAGAAGAAACATAAAATGTACCTTGGTAAGTATTGACTGCCTATCTCCACTAGTATGCGTCATCGAGTGAAACTGATAAGTTGAACATTATACATACTTCTTTGCAATGTTCACTGTAGTGTAAAACTTGTGGTAGATCAGATTACTTTTTTGATCAAGGCTACAGGCAGCCTCCCGTCTATATACGCTTTATTGCTCTGGCAAGCCATGCAGAAGATGTATGAATGGCCTTAACGTGACCTGTTGCCATACGTAACTTTTCAGGGGTAATGCACATACTGTACTTTCTTTGAAAGTGATGTAAGATAATACTTTTAGAAATGCAAGGATCACAAATGTGTTTCTGTCGTGGTTTATCCCATTATTCAAAGCGTAGTGATAAGAACATCGTACGAATTTGAGATCTTATTTTTGATTATTCTCAAAAAGCAATTTGTAGTTGATAAGAACATCTGAGAATGTGCTCTCTAGACAAACATACCCATGACGTATTGCTTAATGTAACAGCCAGCCAATTGTAGAACTTACGCGTATGTTTCAAAGTGAATGTTATACTACACTTTGCTTCACGGTTCACGTATTTACGTGACGTTCCAATGCATTTGTTATCTGCATACCATGTGACTGTTACCTTTGGTTTGCAAAGCGAACATAGGGTTCTTTCAGCGCTATCTTGTAATGTTATTTGAAACTAGCACACAGAGAGTATTTTAAAAACATAATAAAAAATCCACTTTACTGATGGCGGTTCTATCTTAAGGATAAGTAAAATTAGATTTCTTATACCAGATCGATACGATGATCGATTTGAAATGTCTAAGAATTGGAGGTTGCTTCAATCAATTGAATAATTTCTCATAAGTACAATTGGGAAACGATGTAACAAAATGCATATATAAAGATTGCCGCTTCTAGCAGTTGATAGTTCATTTGTGGCTTTATGTGGAAGAACTTGAAATTTTCAGCAATCTGTAGACGAACAAGGTTTACATATAGTGAATACTAACACCTTGGCAATAGTTGAAGCAAAATACAATATCCAGAGATGTACATTAGGAGCCTTCAGCTCCACTGTATCGATAGGTATACAACTCTCTAATTCCTTAAAATGTCGGAGTAATTTAGTAAGACTTAATGAATAATGTTTGAATCAGTACATCATTTCTTTGCGAAAACATGAAATCCATTTAAAATACCAAATCAAATGAGTAACTTTTGGACTATTTATGTCTGTGCAAATAGCCTATTGTTTACATGAACGTGACGATCTACTTAATGTGTAATGCTACCGTGTGGCCACATTGACTTTGATGAACAATACCTATGATAGAATTAGAAAAACATGCTCTTCTCAAAACGTACAAGATTTATATTACCATTCCAGCGCAAATTTGCCTATACACTAGAATAAAGAGAACTCTGTCTGATGGCGCGTTTATGAATTTGAAATTCGAATGAATTCAAGTCGCTTACTGTGCTTGGGTCATGTAGAAGGTAATGCAAAACGTGCTCATATAAATACTCGTGGATACATCGAGCTCCATATTTTATTTGCTCCACATTTAATGATGGTTTTTGAACTTAAGTGTGAAAACAGGTCATGTGACTTCTCTTTAAATGAATTTACGTTTATTCATAAATTTAGGCTGTTAATAACTCGAGATGTATTCTGTACTATAAAGTGTTATCTCCTAACGAAGGTAATAACCACATCTAGTAAATATATCACTATACCAACGAGTATAAAAATACCATCTTTCAACATTTTCTTGAATTCTCTGAAAATGGTATGTTAAACGTAGCGTAATTACAGATTGTAAACCTCGTTACTGTTTGTGATATCAGCTGTCCTAAACGTGTTTGTTATGTGATGGTACGGATGAGTTATTCGAACCTAACAAGTCAGAAATAAATTTGAAAAATGAATGACGTGAAACGTTTCAAAGTTTGTCTCCGTGCTGATATCAAAATCAATATAATTTTCTTTCCCCGAACCTAATTTCCAACTGTTTGCAAATTAAATTCTTATCGTTTGCATTGTCAGATCAATGAAGCAATGTATGTAAAGTGTGGCTGACGGCAAATCGTTTTATATGACACGCCTTGTAATCTCAGATTGTCACCGGTGGAGACCGTAGTTATAAGAACAAATAACGTTAAATTGTGTTCTTAATTGCGACGTGCACGTATTCGGAGAACCCAAGTCGAGGTTTTTTTCAGTTCATTAAATTGTAGCCTTTAAACATTCATCTTCTAACTTTACTATATGTTTCATTCACCGATTTTCATGACACTATTTTTTCATGAAACATGCAGTTTTAGAATGTTACATCTACCTAGCCCTTGCTAAGAATACAATGCGAGTTTTTCCTTACGGAGGATTAAGATAAACTTATTGGAGAGATGCCTCACTTGTATCTGTAATATTCGTACCAATTTGCCGATACACGTTGTTGAAATGTAACAGTTTCATAAGTCTATACATCTGCGATACGTATTGGTAAAACTGAACATTTGCTCGTAAAATCACATTTGCTCGTAAAATGAAATGTTAAAGATGTATGGAAGACGAAATAAGAGGAAGTGTAGCCGATATAGACAGGACTTATTTCTATTTCAAGGACAATGGTGTGAACTATCAACATTTTGATAAAACTCATATCATAAAGAAAAAACAAAGAGCACTCAATTGACTAAAAACAACTTCGAAGTAATCAATTGGATATTTCTTTTCTGTCAAATATCATTAGGCTGTGTACGATAAAGGCTTGCGAATATCGAATAACAGCTGCTGAGAATATTTTTAAGGCGAAAATGCCGCCGTCTGATACATCTAATATTGATTTTTCTGTCAAATTTTACAACAATTCGCATATATAAGATTATGGTTCAATCGCAACACGCTATCCAGAAAATGAACTTCTTTCTACATTTATTCAACTGGCAAAATCAATGACCCATAATAAATGTATTCAAAGGTGACGATTCAAAATATCATTCAATTGACTTATGGTGCTCATGTAAAAGAATCCTTCAATGCTTGTTGTCATACGAACATGCAACCATCACAAAGTCAACAGCAAAATGTCGAAGAAAAAATGTAAAAGCTGAATGCGTTGACACTTATAGTATGCTTTAAACAAAATCAAATTTCTTCCAAGACATTAGACACTTTTCCATTCGATGTTTATCCTCATTCCTAATTTATTTGTGCGAAGACTAACAACAACATTTCATTTTATTGGTCACAAATTTATATATGCTGTATCATAATGTTGTTTTTTCATATTCTATTTTCCTGGACTGGGATTCTGTTATTATATGTTCTGTGTATTACGCTTCGTCGGTGAGAACAATAGCTCCGTCTTAATATGTTAAGATAGTGATGAAAATCACTATTTGACTATAGATAATTATATTTAATAACATCTTTTAAATGTATATCGATTCACTCGTGTGTACGGTGTTTATATTTTACAGTGCACGTAAGGATCACAATATGCCATATTTTACCGACGAAGAGACACAGATGATTTTAATGTACAGTGTTCAGCGTTTAATTTCGCAGCATTACTTCTTAAAGTACTGTCGTAAATTGGTATAACTGGCCACGCAAATGTAAATGTGCAGAACGAAATGTGTTTTTCTCAGCGGCTGGCAAATAACAGGTATTCAAACAAAATGAAACGGCTAGCGGCAACTTTGTTGGCTGATCTTGTGCTCATTATATCCGAACCAAGGTAGTTTTTCCCGGATATGTACGTGATGTTTATGTATTCTGATCAACAGTGGACAGCAACAATCTTAGCAGGCGTCATTAGAGGAATACACGTATATAGAAATGTTATAGCTATTTGCTCGATATCACTAAACACTACAGGATACTCCCGTGGAAGGTAATAGAAATGCGATGCCCACTTTAATGTCTCACGTCTGTTCTGTTCTGTTGAATCTAAATAAAGTTACCCAACTGTAAGAAGGCAACATGTGATTATATTTATATAGGGCATTGATAACTTGCACTGGTGGTGCAATGCAATGCATGTAACACCGCAAAACATTACTGTATGCTGGTATGCAAATGAGCGCGCGATCGCTCCTTATAGTATACACGAAATCGCGTGAGCACAGTATGGTTTTTTTACGGAAAGTTGGTGTTTTTGATATAAAAGAAAATAACAAAAACCTATGATGTATGACCGGCAGTGTTGGTACTCAGAGTATTTTACTCATGCTTATGTTACGATCCAAAAATGTCATATTCAGAACTTACATTTCATTTGCTACTCTCGTTTGAGTACGACCTCAGGGAACACCATATGCAAGCAATCGTGCAAATACCCTGAGAACGATACGCACACTTGCACTAATGAGTCACAGGCTTCTAGTTATTTTGTTGCTTAGTTAGTTATTTTTTAATATAATAATCTGTTAGTTTGGTAAAGTTTGGTATAAAAAGTTAACATAAGCATACCATGCACATATTATCTATATAGACGGTATTAGGTGTAAAAATACATTTGAGCACACGGTGTCAAATTCGGTCTTTGCTGTGCGTGTGTGTGTATGTGGGGTGGATGCATGGATGGATGGATTCATCCCTATGTTAATACTAAAGGGTGGATTTTCTGTTCTGACACGACTAATAGTTGTTTTCAATCTTATGACATAATAAGACTTCATCAAATTACATCATAGAACACTTTAGGCTTTTTTAAGTGTAGGCAATTCACATGGTACCTTGATTACTTTTCAGCAAATATTGGCTGATACATTCCCTGGTGTAATAAAGTACTAACCAAGTATCTTAATTCTCACACTTGGTTTATGTTTTCTAAATGTTGCCATTACTTAGACCTGATAAGCACGTGCTTGTCCTTAAGAAAAGCTTCCAACTAAAACACTTTTTCGGAAGTATTTATTCGCAACCCCTTAAAGTCATCATCACTTACATAATTAACCTGTGTCTGCCTTCAATTATAGAGTCCCTATGTCAAATCCACTTGCCCTTAGAAGTTGTACGTGCCAGTGTCGAGTCACTGCCTTTTCACACGTCAGACGATGCTTGATATGTATGTTTATAAGTAAAATATGACGTTTATTTATATGGGCGTTGTATACTATAACATCCATATAAAGTGTCACTATACAAAATACAGTAAGTCGCAATGTCTGATCGAAAACGAGCATAGTGCAAAATCCAATTAAATTGTATACTATGTGGCTATGACTGTAAGCGAGTTAATAAATTTAATTTTACAAAACACCTGCAATTTACCATCGCAATTCATACGCCAAGTTTCATCAGCTGCTTGATGAAGTTTTAAGTACGAGAGAGAGAGAGAGAGAGAGAGAGAGAGAGAGAGAGAGAGAGAGAGAGAGAGAGAGAGAGAGAGAGAGAGAGAGAGAGAAGACACACACACACACACACACACACAGAGGGGGGAGATTTGTTTGACACTACACCATTTCATGGGAGATTAACGTACCATTAAATGTAAAAGAACCATCCCTTAACATGATCTACTTACATTACAAACACAACGTAAAGTTAATGTCAAACACGTAAACAACAGCAATCTCAATTTGAAATATCAAACTTAGTTGTACTTGATAGTTTCATTCAATCAACAAATGAGTAAATTGAGATATTGTCCACAGTCTAAATGCAATCATTTCTACCCATTGATGATTTGCGGTTAATTTAAACCATTGTAGAGCTCGAGGACATTACATTACGCACGAATGGAACATTACACGGAACCTTGTTGTGCAATGACCTGCTCATGAAGTAAGTTGTTCCTAGTGTATATATAAATCAACGTATAACATCAGCCAAACGTTTAATCTCTTCTGTGGGTTGTACAAATGAAGCATGTAAACATTTCTTAAATATTCGAAGATAAAGTATTTCCTATAAGTAACCAGTAATGTTGGTTTGAATTATACAAAACTTTGTAGCTCTTGCAGTTAGTAACTCATCAGTGATCATGACGACAGTTCATGCAGACCTCAAATTCAGGCAATCAGCTAAACCATATAGTTTTTAACGACCTTTAAAGTAGCTATAGCGTACGTCTTTTTGAAAATTCCTAAGGCCGTGTCGGCACTTCGCATATGGAAAAACATCAATTGGTTTTAACGTTCAAAAAAGTGATAAATGAACACCTTTAATTTTTGCAAGAAATAAAATGACAAACTCAGTGTTGACTATACAGTAGGTCAAGATTTTTAGGTTTCAAGCAAGACAAATATAGTGAAAAACTGATTGGTTTTTAATCTTTTGCAAACATATAAGTTTACAGGTGTAAGGTATTTTGCTTTTTTGTAAGTCCCGAGACTCAGTCTTCTGTTATGGAAAAGGAAGCCTTTGGCGTACGCTTGGAATACTAATAATGGAAAAGTTGTAAGAAATGAGAGAGAATTTTCAATCTCTGCTAAGAAGCTGTGAATGTGAATGAATAAAGCGTTCCATGATCCAACGATACTTTAGAAACAATCACATTTCGAATGCTTAGATGCGAGTTATCAAACCAGCATCTCGTTTATAGGGAAAGTTGTGTGTTTTACCCAAATACATTACGTATTTAATGGAAGTATAAACATCTGCCATTGTACATACCAAATAAAATTTCGGTTCTGTGCAGACCCTGTAACAATCCTGTGGTACTGGTTTATGTCAACAAATGACACAGGGTAGCCATAGGCCGGTCAGGAGACAGTAGCAGGTGCAGTAGATTTATTAATATGCATTAAACTGAGCAAAATAATGTACTAGTAGTATATGAAGCAATGTTTTGAAGTATAATCTTCACAAGGCACAATCCAAGATTCTCAATACCATGTGTATCGATACAAAGGGCAATCTCGTGAGACGTGGTTCTATATTAAATGTAGTGATAAGAACACAAGATCCTTGTAGCACGATATTCAGCTAATAACTTAAATACTTAGAAATTATTTTTATTTTTGGTACAAAGCGGATGTATGTTGTATTAGCGTTACTATACATCTGCGAAAACAAAATGGCATTTATACGTTTATGCTGTAGGATGCGTGACAGATGCACATAGTAGTATTCATCTTTTCTCTCAGTTAGTTTACCATGATGAAATGTAATCAGAAGCGAAAGATGGCCATACGCAGTTATTTTTATATTCCAGTCCTCTGTTTTTCGTTATATTAGCATAACAGCATTTTTAGTTTCCGATTTTTTATGGAGTAACTGTAAATGCCACTTTGAATTTAAAAAAGTATGCATATATTATAGTATCAAGGCCGGATAACTTGGTGAGGGGTTATTTGTATAAACAAAATGTTATTCTTTACATGTAAAAAAGAAGAAATGTTGTCAAGACAATCACAGACTATGAATTTTCTTGGCTGTCAGATGGTTGAGATTTTCGAGAAAAACTCCTTTGTAGATATGAGCGGCAAGACACAAGTTCAATTGATACACTGTAAATTGTACAATGTTGGCAGAAAGCGTTATTCTGTCAGACAATGCCCATAGCCTCAAAATCAGAATTGTCAGATAATGCTCATAGCCTCAACATTTGGATTGTCACTCAGTGTGTCTACTGAAATTTCGCCTAAATTGGCTGATTAGACGTTGTTAGCTTTGGTGTTGTTTTCGCGATAGGCGATAGTGGTAATGGAAACGGATGGAGAATGGTTACGAGGGTAGTGGTATGCTGATGAGGATAAGTATGATAATGTTGTGGCTGAAAGTGTAATGGAAGTGGTACTGAATAACGTGGCGGTATGTTCTTTCGTGATTACTTAATTGTGTGTACAGTATAAGAGCACTCTCTGTTAACCAAATCTATATACATTTATTAGTTAACCTAAAGTACAGTCACTGCAGTGTAATGTTGTGTCTGAAGCTGATGGTAACATTACTTCAATACAAACCGGTAACTTCAGGCAAACTCTATCCTCGATCAATTTAGAATGTTGTCATGGTAACTTCTGCATGTTTTACAAGTTTTATCCCCGTTGGAATGGCAATCATCTCAATGTGACTTCTCAGTACGTCTCCACACTTCCTAAGATTACCGACAATGTCTTACTTGTTGATGACGTTAATGGTAATGTGCTCCAGGAAGTGCGTCTGACGCCTCAGTCGATTAAAAAATGACACAATCACGTTTGGAAGTTTTCTGTACGTCTGAAAAGATGACTCTATAGTGGTTAGTCTGAGGATGTACGTTAAAAGGACAAAGTCGCGACGCCAAAGTTTTGTTATCATTCAACCTGTTTTTTGATCAACGCTCAAAGCGTTATGACAACCATTGCATGGGAAGTGTTATAAACGAATCTCGAGTGTAGTTAGATTTTACTTTTAAATTTATCAAAAGGTCTGAGTAAGACATCTTCCTTGAAAGGAATAGTGTTACTGTATTGATATTGGCGCCATTGGTTATATTCCCAGTATATCTACAGGTCCATAAATTAAAACTTGAAGCGATTTGAAGCTGTTTCGGATATTTGAGACAGTAATTTTCTAGAACACTTAATGTGACACTATTCAATCTTGCACAAAACAAACATATCATGGGCATGTTCTTTCTAACGTTAACGTTGTTTTCTTACGCTGAAGAGACTTTTTCGATACAGATAATTCTATAAGACACTTCATCCGCTTCCCACGTTCTGATTTGTCAGTGTGTGGTCATGTGGTTATCCCCATTTTTTGCGCTGTTCATTGCAAAATAACGTCGCCGGTCAACAATTTTCGTGACGCAATGTAATGCCTTTACCAGGTATAGTAATTATCTTTTAATCTAAAACATTTTGTTTAACAAGAAACTTAACTAATGTTTGCGTACATGTTGTCAGATGCATTAAATGTAAGTGTGTGAACTCAATGATTTTTGAACTTTTTCGAAGACAAACTTGCAACACTTGTTTCAGAAAATGGCTTGAGCATAATAAAGTTGGTCATTAGTAGTTGGTAGTTGTGTAACAGCACGGACCCCACCGCTACGGAATAGTGCAAGTCAGTGCTGTATGATATTGTAGGTATACAGTACACGGAGGTTACCTGGTGTAATACAAAACAAATGCTGTCTGATCTAATGAGTGAACACGATACTTCAATTTCTCTTGGGCCTGTAGTACCCCCAATACATACTGTTTCCCTCAGGCTACCTCCGGGAAACAAACTGTGTTCGCGTGACCCACAGTGCCCCAAAGAAATAGACGTGTGATTTTTTTCTCTAGTGACTAGCCAACATGAGTACATACTGCACCTTACAGCAAATAACTGACAATACCGTCACGAATAAAAACTGATTCTGATTTCAATATTACCTGAAGTTTCGTTCTAACTTGTTGTCGGAATATGCCGCATATGACTAGTAGTATGTCGGTTTGACAGGTGGAATGTGTTCATGTTTGACTTTATACTAATATTTTAAGGAACTGCAAGACCGTGATACACTACAGCATAGTCAGGAAACTGTGATATCAGTATCCTGCTGCTTCATGAAAAGTAATATCAGTTTATGTTATCGAAATTTGGGTAGCTTCTCTCTTAAAAGACAACGCATATAGACACCAAGGGGAGCAAACACTTTACAGGTTCATCATTTACCGAAAGGGAAGACTATTTTGTAGCGTCAACATATGCTGGATAGAGAATCTGTCCTTCAAGTGCTTCAACATTGATGTTATTACTTTGATATTGGCATTTCCTGAAGTGTGTGTGTAATATTTATATTACTTATCGTTCGATGACCTCTGTCATTTACCAAAGTCAAATTTTTCGACTAAATATTCCGCAGGCAGATATTAAAGCCCGACGAAAATGAAATGAAATCGCACAGATCACACGAATTGTTTATTTTTATACACAATTTAGTTATGCTTCAGCCCGAGGCTTGAATTGAGCCCTACATAACTACACGATATGGGTCTCCAATATACCTTAGAGCTTATTTGATATTCAATTTGCAATCAGTTACACAAACATCATAGTTGTGTTGCCTGGTAGACAGATAGACTGAAGTAATGCATTTTCGCATTGACAACTTGTCACTTTATTTCAACAAAAAAGTGATGAAACACTATTGAACGAATGTATAGTGCATGTGTGTGACGTTCAATCTCATCAACATACATTCATTCCACAAGGATAAAAATTCAATTCAGCTTCAATTATTGTCGAAAATAGAACCGTAAACTTTTCTCTGACTTAATTTTCCAGAGTAATAGACAATATGAAATTCAAATTGAAGATTTGAAACCGAAGTGTATCGTAGACTATCGTCTTCCCAATATCATATGCGTGTGTATGTTAGGGATTTTTTTATTACTGTATAAACAATGCTTGCGGCTCTAACACATTTGCTGTGGCTTCCGATATCAGCTGGTGATGACAGGCTGATTAGACAAAGCTAAGACTATCGGTGTCTACAGAGTAAAACGTACCTTCAATATACTAGGATTGCCATCTTGTGTGATATTACCTGAATTTTAGATATAATGGCGTTGTTTTTGAAATGAGTCTCGAACAAAATTGCTTTTCCCAATTTAATAATGTGGATTAAAAATGACATGTTTAAAATGACTTGGAGCGATTGCTTAACGTTTGGTCTCTGAAGTACATCCTTTTCCTCGTTTTGGCACAAACAAACCGAAGGACGCAGAAAAATAAATTCAAGTTTATACGAGTTTTTTTTTTTTAATTTCTGACAGTGTTTAGTTTTAGTTCATTTAGTGTTTAACACTTAAGTAAACTTCATTGTCATCTCTTCACATTTCCTGCATTCCCCCTCTCTTCTATCCGATGTCTGTGCTCAGTATTGTCAAAATACCAACGGTTGAATGTTATACTGCAACTATATAATATGTGGCATGTTCCGAGGCATTGGTTGACTTCAACTTGCGTAACTGAAACAATTACAGTAATACAGTTGAATGTCTTTCAGGGCCAATGTCTATCTAATAAAAGTGTACACGTCAAAGGCTAGCGACCAAAGGTTACACAGGGACTTACAGCAAGAATCCTTCATTCTCTGCTATTCGATGTATGGACACAACAATTCCGTTTCAATTACAACTTGGCAGTTCCGACGCAGCCGACCTTTCACAAAAGCGAAGCAACATCAGAAAGAATATGTGCTACCTAATACAGTTCAAAGACAGCGGCAGCTAGCTAACAGTAATAGACTCCCAATACATCGACTACAGAGACATGTTCAACAAAGAATCAAAGCAAAGGCCAGACGCCAACTACATTTTCGGTATCTTTACGGTGTATGTTAAAAACCTAGTATTAAAGTGAATAATGAATGTCGGTATGATTAAGAAGCCGATGAGATGATTAACCGTGGTTGTATAGCGTGGTGTCACGGACAGAACGTCTGTGCATTGTACGTGTTCAGATCAATACGGATCATGTTCTTAATACTAAAGCGAATGTTGAATGGTTTTCATGTACACACTATTTGGCGATAACTATAACGTTGGAATCCTTCAAAAGAAAGAAGTTATTAACAGTGGGTTGGGATTTTTTTTTCTAATTCTTCACGTCTTGTATGACATCCAAAAATGTTTTGAGGAAAGTGTATATGCAAGTGACTGTACCCCATCATCTTATCTGACGTCACAAGGTAAGTGAATAAAACCTGAGTTGTATAAACTCGACTAAGTGTTTACATCTATCTTATAGAATTCGTTGGATAAGCTAGTCAGTTGACGATTTGTCAAATCTGTTGCACTACTATGCGAAAATACGGTTAAAGATCGATTTCTCAAGTTAGAGGGTTGTGAATACAAATTGCCGATTTTGACAGAGTCCAATAACCGAACGAGACAACAGTCGGTTAGATCCAAGAGTAAGTGAGTAAATTTGTATTTTGCCCCGCAGCTACAACCCGATTGCTTCGAATTTAAAACACACGACATATATTCTAGTTTTCGTTTATATAACTGTACTATCTATCCAATCACCTTACAGTTAACGTTGATACTGACAATTCTAAATAAAATGTGTTGTTGTTGTTGTTGTTGTTGTTGTTGTTGTCGATGTTGTTATTATTATTGTTGTTGTTGTTGTTGTTGTTGTTGTTGTTGTCGTCGTCGTCGTCGATGATGATGATGATGATGATGATGATGATGATGATGATGATGATGACGACGACGACGACGACAATGATGTTGGTAGTGGTCAGCCATATTCAGTTGTGAGAATACGGATAACATAACACATATCAGAGACACCGACCCATGGCCAGAGCATTTATTGAAAATGACATCGATTCGTTCTAAGGTTCCTTCTTTATATGGAGATTCCAGGTTTTGTTGGACAAACCTAACGGACTCGTTAACGTGTAAATATGCATACCGCTGCATTTCCGCGGGGAGAATTCGTTCATGAATGTGCGTATGTACATACAGACTAAGATAACATTGAAATGCATCCCCTGCCTACGTCATCAAAGGTCCATTTATACTAGGCAAATAGAACCTTAATTTGACTTACAGCTATTGCATTTCCTTCACGCTTTTACCAATAAGTGTCAAAACAGAACGTACACATGTCACAGGATATAGTGTACATGTATTTGGAATTCATATCAAACCATTCTCCAAGTTCTTTATCTGATGGAGTGCAAGCTGAGGTCACGAAAGAATAATACTAATGAACATGTTGAAAGCCATACCTATACAAATCATTTATACAAGGAAAACCTTCAGAAATACGTAATGACAAGGTTTTCCCAATAGGCATGTCGCAATTAAACGGTTGTATGACTAATCTGCTCCCGAACACCTCTGTCTGTCTGTTTATTTGTTTGCCTGTCTGTCTATGTATGTATGTATGTATGTATGTATGTATGTATGTATGTATGTATGTATGTATGTATGTGCGTGTATGTACGTACGTACGTATGTTATGTATGTTATGTATGTATGTATGTATGTATGTATGTATGTATGTATGTATGTAATATGTATGTAAATGTGTATGTATGTGAGTATGTATGTATGTATGTATGTATGTATATATGCATGTATGTATGTACGTACGTACACGTACGTACGTACGTACGTACGAACGTATGTATGTAAGTATGTATGTCAGGCAAGCAAGTCTTGCGTCTAACCACGATGGGAACAAAAAAGCCGATGATAGTTCGTGATCTTACATTATACGCATAAAGCATGCATACATGCATACATTCACACTTAAATAATTGACTAGACAGATAGCTGAACAATCATCACCACTCAGTGGTGTTAATAGTGATTATTCGCCACCATAGTTATAGTGATTATTATTCACTATCGTAATTGATATACCAAAACCTTATCCAGTGCTCAATTCCCCACCCACTTTCATTATTATTTGAGAATGACAGAGAAACTGACAGTGCTGAAAATACTTCTGATAATAGTGATAGCGACACTGCAAATTATTCCTGCATATTCTCGAGGCCAGGTTACTTGGAGAAGTGGCAGGGTTGCAAGTCATTTTTTAGTCTAAAAGAATGTGTTTTTCCATAGCCCCCCCCCCAAAAAAAAAAATAATAAAAAAGAAAAGAAAATACCAGGGAAATTATTTTGTGGCATCCCCCCCCCCCCAATTATTTCATTGGAAAAACTAATGCCCACTGAAAATCCTCCGCCCGCCCCCGAAGTAAAATCTGTACACTCCCTTACAAAAATAACATTTCCACCTTTCTTTATTCTAAGGAACATTTACCAAATGTAAGAAAGCCTTTGAACCAGATGTAAACTAAATGCCTTCCGTAAGGGCAATGGATTTAGATTTTTGCTCATACATAGAGTAATTGTTGGAATGCAAAAATCTGAGCTATATAGCTATATACCTCTAATTAATAATGTCAAACTTGATAAAATATGTTTTGCGTATGCCCCAAATGATACAGAATTTGAAGTATGCATTCTTAAGATATAGCCTAATTACTACATTAATTATGCAAATAATTCATTAACACTAAAAGCTGTATCAACAAGCTTTTCAGGCCGTGTGCGTTCTGATATGGTTAATGCATATACCAAATCATTATCCACCCCTAGAAACATAACCTTCCATGTCACAGAATGTAAAAATCTATGTCTTATGTATTCTTAAACTTGTATAAATTGATTGAAAGCTACTGGAGACATATCTTAGTGAAGTGGCTCGAAATAATTATAATCTCACCGTTTTATGACGTGTACATGACGTCATAAGATCGATTTGCACATATTAAAAAGATATATAACTGTAATTACTTAAAACCAAGAAGGCATTGCATTTAGGCCTAATAAAAAATTTGTGTGGTTCCGATTACGCTCAATTTTAGAATATGTGGGTAGGTAGATTTTTTATTTCATTTTATTATATATTTTTTTCATGTGTGAGTGTTTAGTCCAGGTTTTCCATTGTTTTCCAAATAGTCTTCCTATCAGATGTACAGCCATTATAGATTGGAAGAATCGGTTTAGAGTATCTTTTTAAGTTGATGTCAGTTTCCGCATCCACTATTTCTCGTGAGACTTCACAATTTTTGCGATTTTATCCTTTTTTTCTCGTTGCTATGTCGGTAAGGGGAAGCAATATTAATTCACTAATGTTCAATTCTGCATGAAACGTTTCGGTTGATGTGTCATATGTCAAACACAAATAGACTACTGTACAGAAATCGATTAACATTGTCTACTGTAACATTCACTTGATATCAACCCCATACCAATGCACAAAGAATCAGCTGAAGATTCCGATGATAAACTCTGAGTGATACTGATGATTCTAACTACTTTCTAGCTCTATATTTTATTATTATTTCTAACTCCATATTTGGTACAGCTGATATCATTTGAACATCTAAGTATAGGAAAGAATTAATTGTTAATGGTGATAACAATAGAGCATGATGATGATGATGATGATGATGATGGTGATGGTGATGATGATGATGATGATGATGATGATGATGATGATGATGATGGTGGTGGTGGTGATGGTGATGGTGATGGTGAGGATGGTGATGATGATGATGATGGTGGTGGTGGTGGTGGTGATGATGGTGATGATGAAGATGATGATGATGGTGGTGGTGGTGGTGATGATGATGATGATGATGATGATGATGATGATGATGGTGATGATGATGATGATGATGATGATGATGATGATGATGACGGAGACTAAGATGATATCAACTTATCAGACTTTCGATTATGGTTGTAGAGCTAAATAAGATACACAACAAGATGTCAGAAAAAGATTCAATTCAAAAGCAAAATTACCACAAAGTGGTACACAGGGCCCCCGTGTTAATAACATGTGCCGTACATTTTGACATTTTTAGACCTTCAATTGATGTTCGCTGTTCGGAAGCCTGATTGTATGTCTGCATACAAATCAACTACATACTAGTGGTGCCTTGCTTCCCGCAATAAAGTTTCCACGACATTCTATTTGTCATACACCGGAGAGAAATTGCAAAAGAACATCGCATGACCTTACTCTCAAATCAGACCACAATCAACGTTTTGATTGCTCGCACTCCGTCAGCGATGAGCACGTTGATTTGGTGCGTGGTACGTAATGTATATTTAAATGCTGCTACGTTAGGTCTATCGATTTGTTTCCACTGTGTTTGTTTGTATACCCCGGTGACTCTTAAAGAACTATCATTTATGTATAGGGTTTGTGAGGAATACAAATTTGATTATTTGGCAATCACCTACATCAACTATATATTTGAACAAAAGAAACTGTTAACAGTAATTTCCTGTACGTGGCTATATACATGCACTGCTCGCTTTTTGCGATTCTTGTTTGTAGTGATTGCATCTAGCCTGATTATTAGACAGCCGGGCAATTTGCTCTCCCAAGATACAGTGTTTACTTTAATATCTGATATTGAAAATCACGCAAGATGTTTGATCGATGAAATAAATCTAATGATACTTTCACTGTACATTTCTTTATTTTAATAATAAGTTAAAGTTGTGATAGCTGAAACTTTTTGTTCATTTTTATATACTCTATACATATAATGACTTGTAATATCGTACACCCTGTATAATGTTGAATCACTTGTCAGGTGCAGTCGACGAAGCTGTTCTTGCAAAATGCTGTTCTTATGCAATTTTTCGTGGATAGGCAATTTTTTTGCGGTAGTGGAAGGGGAGCAAACAAGCAAGAATTGCAGCAGGGAAGGGCTGATTTTGATAGTGGGAGGGGAAAACATGGCACTGTTGCGGGAGGGGCGCATATTGTGTACATCAAACTGAATTGCTGGCATAGTAGAAAGCACAAACGATTTCTTGGTGGCGAGTATTAGTGGGTAAATCATTCACAATATTGGGGGTGGACAGAGGGCTGGTGGGCAAGTTGAAACATAATTGAGGAGGGCGAGCAAATATTCTTCGACCCCTAATTTACAAATACAATGTCTGATTATTGGTATTTTAACAATTTTCAGTGACTGTATTGTTGGTTGTCTCAACGAAAAAAAAATAACACTCCAGTTACAGCTAGTTCAGCCTCAACGTCTACAGCAGAATGAGATAACGAGGGGTGTGTCATGTTGACTAAACCGAGGCTGAACTTGTAACTCATCTTACCTATCAAATATGACGTTCATAAGGCAATACTGATTTTATAATTTGTCATTGTTACATCTATACAAATCAGCAGGAACAGATCATAGTTGCAGTCCTCGTTTTCTTGTATTAGTGTTGAAATGAAAAGGTCAAATCATAACAAGAAGAAATGCATTTTCATAAAATGTCATTTTAAAGTTACACACATTTAGGACATTAACAAATCTATCTACACACACAACCATGTATGAAATGTTACCGTGGGTGATTATACTAGCTTCCAGCCTACTCACTGAAGTGTGTAGTAAGTACGTGTACTGAATTCTTCTCTGACGTTTTCTATCTTTACAGTATTTTTTCTTTAAAGTGCATGTAATTTCGTAGTTGGGCAAAGCCTCCGTCTGATATTCGATTTTGTTGCAGAGTCGACTACTGATTTGAGTCAACTGCGTAGATAGACATCGTCCATTTTTTCCTACACGCTAAAAATGCCTTAACCACACACACTTCGTATTGAGTCAAATGAAATTTAAAAGAAAATAAATACATTTAAAATGTATATTAATGTGTATACGTATACGTTTGCCTATATGATCTATTTGCTTAAATTTCCAAGCATATATATATAAAGTGCATTTTGAACTCGAAACTTGTGTGCCCTTTGCAAACATGGCCACATTCACAGATTTTCACCATCTTTGTATATTGGTACCAAGCCTATTTTTTGCGAATCTTACACGAATTTCACACACAAAAAAAAGTATTCTTGCTGTTTCTTACAGGACACCGACTGTTGACCGAGTTATTTATTTATTCCAACTTATGAACTTCAAAATAAGCATGCCATATCACAAACACTAAGTAAAGACAACATACACATTTTATGAATCAAAATATAACCTTGTTTATTACCGCTTAAAGAGACCTCTTATATTTTATGATGTACTGTTATAAAAGTAGACCTGTCTATGCAGAGTAAAACTTAAACTTCATTATTATACACACATAAATCATTCATTTATTCTTGTTTATAAAATGCATTATATTTTCATGAATTTGGTTTCCATGGTTATCTAAAAACCGCAGTCCTTACAAACAATGTCACACATACATGCTGTGATTTCAGGGACTATGGACAAAGCTGGCATAACATCTTTAATACACACATACAATTTAGTGATAAACCATTGAGGTGTCTAGACAGTTTATTTGTATTCTTTACACACGGACATCTTTGAGTGTTGATGGGAAATTCACTCATCACAAGGACTGATCTATTTCAAGTGAGGAGTTGTATACATGTCAACTAAAAAAAAAAATGGAAAAATAGCAAACATTTACAATTACTAGGTGTCAATGAAAACCTACACTCAGGACCTTGAAGATAATCTTGTGCTTGAATCTCAGCCAGTGTAAAATATTGATTCAATTCATCACATTAATGCTTTGACAGTACAGTAATATACTTCTAAAAACTTAGTAAAAATTACATCCTTCAGACAATACATTTACAAAAACAAAATAAAAAGACGTTTACATTGACAACAAATAAAGCAGGAAACGTTCTCTTTAACCAACTAGTAACCTACGAACACTTGAAATAAAGTAAATGTTCCTTTCTAAACCTAGAAACCGTACTTGTATATATTTTAAACAATACACATGCTGTGTTTAAATGATATGACACAGATACCACATGCAAAGAGGCAGCTATCAAAAGGATATATCATAATTCCAAAATTTAAGTACTAGAATTTTATTATTAACATATATTTTATCATAATCATGTATAATGACCATAAAACACCACCAAATGTTATGATTCAATGCTCAATTTAATATACTGAATTATGTGTCATGGTTTGGTTTTTTGAGAATTCAGCTGTCAATGTGTTATTAACCATCAAAATACAAACCCTTTTAAAAACTACGAAAGGATTTAAGTATATATTCGACAAGATAATTCCAAAATTATATACAAATTTGTCAATATTTTCAAGCGGATGTGAAGCACACGAGTCTGGCATATTTTATGTGGGAGACACTACCTTCAAACAGTAGTATTAACACTATATTTCCCCATAGCTATCCTATCAGTAGCCACCATATTTGATTGTTTGCAACAACTTGACTTTGAGGAAGTACATGTATCACTTCATAGTGTAAACATGATATGCAGCACTTCTTTATCCACCAACTTGGAATTTTTTACTTATTACGATGACAGGCGAACTATAAACATAGTTCTTCCCTTCAGTTATGCGAACGTTGTAATAGCTGTGAAAAATCCATTATGGTCGCCACTCATTACAGTATTACTTCACAGACGCAGCAGCCAGTGAAGGAAGGTACATGTAGTTGTTAGTAACACTGTAAAGGAGAGTTTGTCTAACTACCATTTCTAGTAAAACATCATACATTGGTATATACCCGGAACCCATTCTGAAGTACTACAACTTTGTGTACAAGCAAATAACTGTTCAATAAGTACACCAGTTTCCCTACAGTCAAAAGTGGCTGGTTAAAATGTAGACTGTCTACAGAACTTTAATTCTGTTATAAAACTCTTCAATTTGGGATTGACAGTATACATCTTCATGTAGCAGCATGTCAGACGGTCTAGTGCTATTTGTGGCATCGAATCTCAAGATATCTCTTTTTACGTCTCGCTCAATGAGATTCTGAGATGAAACTTCAAATTCTACCAAAGCCACCCACACAGTCATTAACATCATGTCTTTGTTAATCAATCACAGAGGTCTGCCTAATGATAAGTTAGGGTTTATTGACAGCAGTTACGGAAGGTCCAAATATGGTATATTTGTCAGACCCAGATGCTACTTACATGTATATTGCTTACATCATTCTAACAGTCGGGGGTTTACTAATTTGCATGGACAAGCTAAAGCTAGATGGGCGTCAAAGGTAATTCGATACCATGCTAGACTACATATCAGATAGAGTATGCATCTAAAAATAAGTGCAATACAACATTTCTGTTCCTGATCATCATTTATTCCATTCTGTATGTATGTATGTGTGTGTATGTATGAATGTATGAATGCATGCATGTATGTATGTATGTATGTATGTATGTATGTACATATGTATTTCTGTGTCTGTGTCTGTGTGTGTGTGTGTATGTATGTATGTATGTATGTATGTATGTACATAATGTATTTCTGTGTCTGTGTCTGTGTCTGTCTGTGTGTGTGTGTATGTAATCAAATGTGTCACTAAAGCTATCCATTCAATGACATTTTCATGGTCAATTCTTCACATTGCACACAAAGCAGTTGGAGTACATTTTAAAGTATTGAAATACATTTACAAAGCACTACTCTTATCTGAATTAAAGTTCTTAATACTTATATGTTACACTTTTGCAAGACTTCATACAATATTGAGGACGAGATGTACATTGTGAACATACAAGTGTTCACCTTTTTGCAGAATTTCAATCTCTATAAACCGTACTTGCTCTATTTCAAAGCCAGAGGCAAGCACACAGCTGTGTAATGTATTGTATTGAGTTATCAGGGGATTTATCACCACTTTATACATCTATGCATTACAAGTCACTTTATTTGCAATGAATTCTCAGGTGCTTCCTAACAGTATGCATTAATACAGTCATGGAGCCATGCATTGCCAGTTCAATTTTCAAAACAAGTGCTCTTTTACAGGATCACAGTATCACGAAATCGGACCTGAGATGGTATGGTAAGTTTACAAATAAGTGCACGAAAATGACATTTTATGACATTTCTGAACTCATTGTGTATCAAACACGTACAGTTTTTTCATACCATGTACAAGCCAGGTTCAACAAAAAATGTGGAATATATACTCTGGTCTTTCTGCATCACGACAACATGCATCTATGTCACGACAACACATGTCTATGTCATTGGTTTATGCTGTGTTCGAAATATGAGTCAAACATTCAAAATTGCTATTACTTTCCTCAATTTTTTTTATTACTGCCAATAGTATAATTCTATTAAGCCCCAATATTTTTCTTCATTCTTCCAGAAAATATTCGTAACCATAGTGACAAGGGCCCCTTAAGTCACTCGTATTTTCCTTGGCTGAATGAAGAAAATTGTTGGGGATTAACATCTAATTATCCAACAACATTCAGTATAATACACATCCAATTTTGATAGGTCTCCTTCAAAGAAAAATGAACAAGTGAAATGGCAAAATTAATAATTTTTTTGTAAATGCCAAAATTGCAAATTTAAAAAGCACAATAATGCTGTAGAAATATCATCTTGATATTATTAAATGCATGGTGTCTCTCGTCCATATTTGGTCATTGGGTCAAGAAACAAGGCAAAGATTATAGTAGAAGTTATGTCGCCTTGGCATTTCACTTATGGGACATGATATTTTCATTAAACACAAAGATACACAATTCAACTCTAGACTTATAATAACAGACACACCACACACACAGCAGGATCCGTTACCCAATCACATTAAAAAGTGATAGCTATTTTTTCACAGTGCAGTAGAAACAGGCTTCTGCTGAAAACATTACACATACACAAAGACTTGATGATTCCAATGATTACTTTCCAACTGATAATAAACATAGCAACTTGATTACTTCTACATCCACACTTTGCATGGCACCGATATTATTGTTTCTTTTGCATTTGAAGTTGTCTGAGTGTGTGTCAAAAATGTCATGTCCCATGAGTGAAATACCAAGCCGATATCATTTTTACTGTAAATCAAAGAAGAATATATTCAAATCCTCTGATAAATTTATTGTAGATTTTATTCTTTGACCTAATGTATCAAGAACCTGTCAGACTTGAGCAAGTTTGACAGGTTCTTGATACATTAGGTCAAAGAATAAAACTACAATAGTTTAGAGCAGCTCCTTTGTTTAATTGCTTTTTATACAAGTATTTACTTCAATTAAAAACACTTGGCACAGCATGTTGGAAGAACTGAGAAGTATTACATTCCATCATTTGGTGTGAACAATTTTACTTCACCTAATAGCTCACATCTCAAGTCCCCCCCCCCCCCACACCTCCCTGCATATGTACATGTACATGTAAAGGGGGTCATAAAAGTTAAACTGTTCTTATCAACCCATACATGTCTTTGTACTTCTAACATGCTATGCCGAGTGTTATTAATCAAATTCAGTAGTTTACTTTTCCTGTTTGTAATAATTTTATTAAAGCATGTAATGCTTGCCTGTCGCTGGTTGTATTTCCACTTGAATATAGTCACTTATAAGAATTCAGAACATCTGCTGTAAGTACACATATGCAGAACTTTCAATTTTAAAATTCAGTGGTTGTCTTATACCAGCATATAAGCTACAGTCTTCAATTAACAACAGGACTCAAGACGCCCAGTCATAAAAACAATCATTTTCTCATTCCACCTTTAGAGGGCACTACATACAATTTTAAAAACTCTCTACACATTAAAATACTTTAGTAGTCTCTTCAATAGATGTTCTCTCAAAGACCTTAATACTACATTTCTCCATTTTATACATTTATCCAGAAATGCCTGAAAATATTTTCCAATATGTATTTCATACGACTCAATGCTGGCATTATCATTATTGCATGATTATATTATTATATTACTATTATTATTATTATTATTGCATAATTATATTATTTCATTATTATTCATCATCATGAAAAACATGACACAGCTAAAATGTACGGATGTCCCTCAAATAACTGATAGCATATACTAGTATGTAAACTTAATCCATAAATTTCAAAAGTCAGTCAAGTCCTTCAATTCTCTCCAAACTTTACCATACGAAAGCTTGTTCCTGATCCTTTTGAAATACTAAAGAAATCTGCAGTTCACCACCTTGTTTTCACGAAAATTGACAATCTGTTATTTTCCTATACAGTTAACACACCAGTGAGTGGCCATATTGGATTATAAAATGTCTAAATTCTGACATCATTTTGACTTCTATTTAAAAAATTAGTGTGGTGACCCATGTTTTTTTTTCTTGATTTGAAGTGAGAATGAGTTTTCTTGAATGAAGTAACAGAAAAAGTTTAAACAGTTTATTTCTGAGGTGCATTCTACAGTAATGACTGCTATGTCGTATGTATAGACATGATTATCTCTGGAAAATTTGATTTATACAAATCATGAAGATACAGATGATAGAGAACAAACAAATTCTAATGTATGATTCAAATCACTACTACACCAAGCTCTGTCTTGGCTTGCATTAGGACTTTCCCCTACCTAACCATGTATTGTCAACAAACACAGAACAACAGAAAGGGAATGTCTGGTTACCCTGTAAGCTGATTAAAAATATCATCAAGGGGAAGCCTTGATTTACTGTACTTTACATCTACTCTGCTTGTCTTTTGTTTCCAGGTTTTAGGCACCCAGTATTAGCATCCTGCCTTGATCAGGACAAACAAATTTCTGTTCTGACTATATATTATCACATATGTTCCAGAGATTACTTGCACTGGTGTTCATGCATACTAGTGGTATCTGCACTGCAGCACAATACCAAAAAAATAATATGGCATACCTGCATGCAAATTATATGCAAATGTTGTACACGAAAGCATGTGATTGCTGACTTAAGTATCACTTTTATGGAAATTTGCTGTTTTTGATAAATATCTCTAATGATAACAGAACTATATTCCGTGTGAGTTCCAGTTTGGGTACTCACTGCTGTGAAAGTGCTGCCGCAGAGAACACTTCACGCACTTGTGCAAATACCCCGAATACTCCACACTTGAACTTGCGTGTCATGAGGTTCTGTCATATTACTCGCTCAGAATTAAAGGGACAAGGGGCAGATCTCAACAATTTTATACGTTATTTTTGTTGCGTATGAAATATTACATAATTCTATGTTCTAAAAGATGTTTATTCATCATTTCTAATCATGAGATACCTATAATTGCATCTCAGGTATGTAACCTGAAGAAACATTTACATATAATATTTGGTGAACCCAAAAATGGACATTGGCATCAAGATCATACAGAAAATATAAACACACAAACCTGTCATCACTAAAGGGAGATTTTTTATGCTCTTTTTGAGACACGAATGGACAGTACTAGTAATATGATACTACATGGAAATCATGTAAGTGTGTTTTTATTGAAGTTAGCCATTTCTATCCTCCTTTATGGTCAACTATTCAAACAGCTACTTTCAACTTTAAATTATTGGTATAAATGAGCTGCTCATGTTTGCCGAATTACAAATATTGTGTCAGTACTTTATATGACTTCAAAACCTACTCATCTTTTTGTGAATTTGTCTTCAAATTTGTCGTTACAGAATTCCATGTTAACTTTTCAGCCACCAATCTCTTCTTCACTTTACGGATTCTCTCAATCAAAACCATCTTCTGACTCATGGACAGGTACTTCAAAGTGTTTGACTTTATCAACTGGAACCATCTTGTCTTCAGGTTTGCTGGAATGTAAGTATTTGGTCACCGAGGCAAAGATCTGTCTGTTTAGCAGCTGGAATCTCTCAATTCTGTTCATAAATCTGGCAATAGACTATGATGAAAAAAACAGAAAGGAAAGTTTTATTGGTTTTTTTGCAATGCCTGAAAACTTTTTATCTTTTGTAGTATACTTAAATTTTTTTTTTAAGATTTAAGAAGACAGTCAGGCATATGTGCAAGTTCTTATTTACAATGTAGGATATTACAAGATGTATCATTTAGCATGTAAGAAGTGTAAGATTTCAGTATTGATGATTTCAAATTACCTTTCTAGAGCCAAAAAAGTAGGATCTCACTACTGCCCATAACGCACATACAATAACTGTCAAACTTGACCTTTAACAGTTTGACCTGTGACATTTGACCTGTGAAATAATCAGCATATCTGTTCTCTTTCTCATCATTATTACAAAACTTCTCTGTGAACACAATTTACTACATTACAAAATTACTTTTATTTTGTGTAACATCCTAGTTCCTAAACTTTTTCAAATGATTAAATGTGACTTTTGACCTGTGATAAAAGGTTTACCATGGCCCCATTCATAAATGCTTACCACTCCTTTGATTTCAGTTAATTTCTTGCCTGCTACCAGTCCACTGTGAACTCTATGAATGTGAGTACAGAAATCTAAAACCTCAAATCTGTAATGTTGACGGAGTAGAACTATCAAAGCACAACCGCCCCAAGACAAGCCTTCTCCAAAAGTTTCTCTGAAAAAAAACAAAAATCACAAAAAATAGATATAAAATTGCAAGTGACAAATGTTATCCTGTAAGCTAAAAATTTCAATTTTTGTGATACACATAGCCCCCCCCCCCCCCCCCCCCTTAAATTCAACATTTTAGCAGTTTTTAAAGCACAGGATGGGAGGGCTGAAAATACTGCAATATCTCTTTGTAAGTTTTAATTACTGATATTTCATTAGTTTTGTACATTAAAATACTGAAATGTGTACTAAGCATTTTTGTTAAACCAGTGTTGGTGAAAAATAGCTTTAACAAAAAAAGCCTAATCATTAGTTTGTGTTTTGAAACTACAGTATCTGTTTCTCAACCAATCAGAAATGAAACAATATTTTTAAGACATGACAATTCCATGAGGTTAACTTACTCTACAGTGATTTCATGTTCTCTCAGTGGTAGACAGATAACAAACTGTATTGCACTCCATAGTCTATGGAATTCTACACATTCCTCTATGTTCATGACAGCATTGGTTGGTGGTGTATCTTTACCATCCCATACAGGATCAACTAGGTAACTCCTGATTCTCTTCAGGACAACCTCAAACATAGATAAGCCTACACACAGTCTCTCTCTGCACAGAGTCATGGATTCTTTGGAGAGCTTGGATTGCTACGACAGAAAAATGAAACATAGAACATTAAAACAAATTCTAATACAAGTTTGTTAGGTATCAAAGTCTCTGATCTGTGCAATATTTTTGGGAAATCCCTTGACTATGAAATGGTACACATTACACAAAACTTGTATTTCAAAGCTATCTATTTACCCACTTTGTGTGCAACATGCTGGAAAGAAAATAGAAATTTCAAAATCAATTTTTACCTGCTTAGTAGGACAATATTTATATAGTTATTTTAATATATACAGCAGAATACACTAAGCTGTGCAGGAATAACAGTTAGAACTCTTGCAGA
Source organism: Glandiceps talaboti (assembly GCF_964340395.1). NCBI lineage: Eukaryota > Metazoa > Hemichordata > Enteropneusta > Spengelidae > Glandiceps > Glandiceps talaboti. The sequence continues at coordinate 11,461,588 of NC_135563.1, read as the reverse complement.
GGGTGATTTAAATACATTGTAATACAATTGTTGTATGTGTCTGTCTCTTGCAGAGGGTGATTTATATACATTGTAATACAATTGTTGTATGTGTCTGTCTCTTGCAGAGTGTGATTTATATACATTGTAATACAATTGTTGAATGTGTCTGTCTCTTGCAGAGTGTGATTTATATACATTGTAATACAATTGTTGCATGTGTCTGTCTTATGCAGAGGGTGATTTATATACATTGTAATACAATTGTTGCATTGTCTGTCTTGTACAGAGGGTGATTTATATACATTGTAATACAATTGTTGCATGTGTCTGTCTTATGCAGAGTGGATTTATATACTTTGTAATGTAATTGTTGCATGTGTCTGTCTCTTGCAGAGGGTGATTATATACATTGTAATACAATTGTTGCATGTGTCTGTCTCTTGCAGAGGGTGATTTATATACATTGTGATACAATTGTTGCATGTGTCCATCTCTTGCAGAGGGTGATTTATATACATTGTAATACAATCGTTGCATGTGTCTGTCTATAGCAGAGGATGATTTATATACATCCTCCACATCACGAAAGATTTTCATTTTGAAAATAAAACAACGCTGTAATGAATGGCAGTTAACCTACCTCTTGAGTTCCTAACCTATCTACTATTGGTAGAATATTCATGTGGACGAACTCTCTCTCCAGTTTCTTTGCCTTAGCTTCTGATTTCTCTCCCTCTGTAAAAAAAAATCATTTTTGTTATCATGAATATCTCAACTAAACTTTATCAGTATGCTGTTATCTCTAAATGTTTCAATACTTAATTGTTTGTGAATAATTTCATATACTCTGGATATCAGCATACATAAACCAAAGAATCCAAGTTTGTACGATATCAAGTTATTTGTTTTAATTTCACATAATAATATAATAATACTAATAATAACGTTGGGTTCTTATATAGCACTTTCCCACTCTGTGCTCAGAGAGCCTTACAATTATTACCCCTGGCACGGATCTACAGTGTCACAATGGCCTTTTACTTCCTCAACTCCCTGGGGAGCACCCAATCCATTGCAGCCTTTATAAGCGCATAGGATTAAAGCATTCACATACAACCTCTATCCTACCAGGTCCCCAATTATACAGCTGGGTTGACTGAAGCACAATCGTAGTTCAAATCTTGCCCAACGGATATTATATGCCAAGAGTCCATGTCTGTGTATGAACACTTTTTTAGCAGTGTATTAACTATATTTGGTATCATACCCTATTCACCTATATAGGCTACAGTAATTAAGTACACACACAAACAGCTGAACATTCCACACAGGTTTTGCACCTCAAAGTACACTTTTTCAATGAAACTGCATTTTCTCAAATTGAACATAACATTACAGATTCAAAACAAAGAAACTGTGTACAAAATTTGTTGCATTACATGTTTGAAATATCAATCCATATCATTATATGGCTAGAGTTTTGAAGACCTTGGTCACAAGGTTGGTTTACTCTCCTAACATTGAACACTCCTACTGCTATAAAACCTTGGTTCAAAACACCACAATTGATTATAAAAAACACTAAAATCAAGAAAGGCGGAGCATCCAACTATCTAATATCTCCAATCATGCAATCAGGTTATTATACTGCCACCTAGAGGTTATATCTAACTTGGGAATTAGTATATCATAGTCACCTTTATGGAAAAACAAAGTATTGTATAGTTTGCCCACTAGAGGTGCTATTTCACAAAGCTGTTGGTCAGAAATGTGGATGCAGAACATTCCCAAACTATGGCATAATTTACAAATTATCCGTTCTCAATATTTCATGGCAAATGTTGATAATAGTCTTGGGGAATTCAAATACTTATGCTTCATAGGTTTTAAGTTGTTTAAGTTACAAATGAAATTGTATTGAGAGAGATTTGGTTGATTGCTTCTTGTACTGCCATGCACTTGACATACATTTTTAAAAGTTTACATGCAAAACTCTGTTTTCCTCAATCTAACCAATTTTTCCCAATGGCTGAAAAGTGGGTAATCAGGATATGGTGTATTTTGATAAGTATTGTTGACCAGGAGAGCCCAGAAGAGAAATGGCTCTTTAGTAAGTTCAGCTGCTTGTGTGTTATAACTTTACAAACTGATTACTTGGCTGTTAGAATCATGACAGTAAAATACCTTTCAAATGTTGCTTTGGGAACACTTTCCTGAATGGACCTGTTACAAGAAGACTGCGTAACTCTTCGTGTGACAAACTTTGCTCCAAAAGAAGACAAAATAAGATAGCATTGCCAAGTTCTCTGAATCTTTGAAACACCTCTGTTCTCAGATCAGCATACTGGACAATGGGAAGTAACTTGGCTTCATAGAAACTGAAAATTCCTGAAACAAGAAGAAAAGTACAAGAAAATAACACCTTTGCACCAATATAGAGCAAATGGGGAAAATGTTACTATTCTTTGTAGGAGCATGGAAAATTAATGCCCTTAGCAGCATAATTTGTAACCACAGCCCTATTTTTGACTATCCCCAGCCATTGTCAACTACCATGAAAGTGCAAAATACACACCAAAACATCTTTAGAATCATATCTGAATGAATAGTGATATGTAGATGATTGAATATGCACAAAGAGGTTTGAAATCAAGAATGTGATGTGTTTGTATTCATCAGCTAGTGCATATTTGAGATACAGGTGGACACACACATGCATGCACACATGCATATATACAGACACATGGGACCTAAATATAGAAATAAAAAATAACTGCCAAAGACCAGACTTTGCACCCATTACACAAGTCACACATCTTCCCTAACTTGTTATTCATGTGTAATTTCATACATGTATTGGGGATATGATTTTATAGATATATATACTATCAACATTATCTCCATAGATGCTTAAATGACCATTTCATATTTTGAAACTTTTAATTTTCATCTCAGCATGGCTGCATGTTATAGCTGGGTTTGAGACACTAACCATCTGTGAGATAGGTCTTAACACATTCATCATTCCTTTAATACCAGAACTGAATGCTACAGTGCTCATCTAGGTATCCAACAGTTACCTATCCTTAACAATCAATATAAATTGGACATTAAAATGATACCTTCAACTCCATATTCAAATCGTGGCAATCCACAAGCTTTGGGCATCACATCCATTAGTGGTTTGACATACACCAACAGGTCACCCTGGATCTGTAAGAATTGATTGATTGATTGATTGATTGATTGATTGATTGATTGATTGATTGATTGATTGATTGATTGATTGATTGATTGATTGATTGATTGATTGATTGATTGATTGATTGATTGATTGATTGATTGATTGATTGATGATTGATTGATTGATTGATTGTCTGCTTCACTGATTTACTAATTCAAATGATTAATTACTTGATCAATCAATTGATAATGGATTAGTTTTTGATTGATTGATTGATTGATTGATCGATTGATTGATTGATTGATTGATTGATGATTGATTGATTGATTGATTGTCTGCTTCACTGATTTACTAATTCAAATGATTAATTACTTGATCAATCAATTGATAATGGATTAGTTTTTGATTGATTGATTGATTGATTGATTGATTGATTGATTGATTGATTGATTGATTGATTGATTGATTGATTGATTGATAATTGGATGAACTGACTGACTGACTGACTGACTGACTGATTGCTTGATAGGGTGAATGGTCCGGTGATTATTAATAAATTAATTCACTGATTGTTCACATAATTCAATTAATTGATAGATGGATGGATGATCAGACATATGAATACATTGTCAATTGTAATTCATTATCAATAGCATGAACTTTTTTAAATTCTAAAACTGGTTTGGAAAGAGCTTACATGTATATGGGAACTCAAAGATGTGCAAAATTGCCAGATAAGTTCCTTACCAGATTCTTCATAGTACTGAGTAGTTCATTGATGATAACAGCAATACCTCCATACTCAAGTAAGTGCACTATGGCAGCAAAGTGAGGTACTCCAACAAAATTGGTATATAGACTGAATATCTTGTTGAAAGCATTGTTCAATACCTACAGAGATAGAACAACTTATGTAGCATGTCTTACAGTGGTTGGGTAGCACACTTTCTGGTGCTAGAGCAGGGTGCCACCTGATAATACGGTGAGCAGTTGAGAAACTGACAGCACAACATAAGTCATGACAGTTGGGCAGGAGTGGCACTTGGTAATATGTGAACATTTCTGACAATGGCAGTACAGCAAAAGTCATAACTGGATGGGAATGCTACCTAGGAAAATTCTGAACGGTTCTGACAATGACAGTACAGCACAACATGATGATACAGGGCAGAAGTGCCACCGAGGAATACCAAGAACATATGTGACAATGGCATTGCAGCACAAGTCATAACACAGCGGTGGCAGTGTCACCTGGAAATATGATGAACATTTCTGACAGAGGTAGTAGAGCACAAGTCATGACAACTGGGCAGGAGTACCACCTGGTAATATTTTGAACATTGCAGAACTGATCATGACATCTAGGCAGTAGTGTCACTCGGTAATAACAGTTCTGACAAGGTCAGTGCAGCACATGTCACGACAAGTGGGAAGGAGTGCCACCTGGTAATATGAATATTTGTAACAATGGCGGTCCAGCACAAGTCATCACAGTTGGGCAGGAGTGCCATCTGGTAATACAATGAGCAGGAGTGAAAATTGCAGTGCAGCACAAATAATGATAAATGGGGAGGAGTTTGAATGAAGTTGCAACCAAATCAATAATAATAGAAAGAATGACATACCTTAGATCCAAACATATAATGAGCCGAGGCTGAAGGTGCCTTGTCTCTCATGTTAGAAGGGTTCTGCACTCCAATAGACAAAAGTGCATGCTCGCTGGCTTTAATAAACCTGTACACAAAACAACAAAAAGTCTGAACAAAATGCCAACCAGCTTCATTTATTTTCTATAGTGGATACACTATATATTCATTATATGCTGATTGGGTGTAAGGGGCCACAATGTTACAAAAAATAAAGTGTCAGTGTAACTGATACCATGGTAATTATAAGGTAACACATGCCTCCATTTGGATAAGTAGATTTGCTGATAGCAAAAGAATGGGCAAAGTGTCATTTATCCAGTGGGGAAAGACGACTAGAAGGGTTGTTGTTCTTTTATTATAGTCAATTAACAGGTGAAACAAAGAAAACAAAAGAAAATCAGTTGTATTCCATCAATCCCCCACTCCCACCAACCCCAAAAAATCCAGGAAAAATACCCAGATCACACCACTGTTCCCTATGTCTCTATTGTAACCCTTACCTGTTTGTAGTAGAGTTGTAGCAATACTGGGGAAGAAATTCCAGATTTAATTCCCAGAAAATATGGAGGGTAATTCTCCCATAGGGTGCCTGTACTGTATGGTTAGCTTCCTGGAACATCTCATCATAGTTAGTTAGAGTCATATGTTCACTAAGTAACTTGTGTGTCAGCCGATTCACTTCTAACAGTGCCTCAAGTTCCTAGAAATGTACATGAAAACTTTGGTTATGACAGTGCCTAAGGTTCCTAGAAATGTACATGGTAATCTTGGTCAAAACATTGCTTCAAGTTCCTAGAAATATACATGGTAATATTAGTCATAAGATTGCTTCAAGTTCCTAGAAATATACAGGGTAATATTAGTCATAACATTGCTTCAAGTTCCTAGAAATATACATGGTAATCTTAGTCATAACATTGCTTCAAGTTCCTAGAAATATACATGGTAATCTTAGTCATAACATTCCTTCAATTTCCTAGAAATATACATGGTATTCTTAGTCATAACATTGCTTCAAGTTCCTAGAAATATACATGGTAATATTAGTTAAAACATTGCTTCAAGTTCCTAGAAATATACATGGTAATCTTCATCAAAACAGTGCTTCAAGTTCCTGGAAATATATCTGGTAACCTTTGTCATAGGTCTGTGAGGTCTGTGACATTGACACTGAAAACTTAAAATTGTACCTAAATTTCCTCTAATGGAGAATTTAGCTTAACAGTAGCTTAATATCCTATAAATGTACATGGAAAGGTTAACTACAACATAGCCAGAAGTTTTAATATATTACATGGAAATTCAACCATAACAGAACCTTAAGTTCCTAGCGATGCACATGGCAAATGTAGTCATTATGAACAAATCCAAATTGATGGTGTTGAAGGTATACAAATGTGAACACCCCAACACTCTCACTGACTTTCAAACAATACATTTACCCACTCTGAAATCATTTTCACAAGAAATATCACAAGAGAGAGAGGGAAAATTGAGGGCTAAAATCAGATGGCTGCACATGACACAGTCTACCAAAATGAGGCTTATAAAACTCAACAAGTTCTTCAAAATTATAATCTGCCACAAAGTTAGCAAAGATTTTTTGGACTAACTGAAAATGGCAATATTTTCTCACAAAAATTTGGTAATTTTGTCAAAGGAGTCTCCAGTACTCATTGTATCATGAACATCACTATCAGTCCAAAAGCTGGTTCTGTACAACACCCCTAGTGGCAAAACAATACAATATGTTATCTTTATGATAACCAGTATATGGAATATGTATACAGTATCATCTAGTCTGTAAATGTAAGACCTAAAAGGTTTACTAACAACTCTGACAACCATCCTCTTCACGAAAAGCCAATACACACAAAATACCTGTATAGCTCTTAAAGGGGAACACCACTCCAGGAAATGCAGACATTTTCATAAACTATGATATTTGGAGAGTTTACCATTATTTTTTTATTCACTTTTCACTGCCGATGTATTTACTTATTCTAATTCCATTTCCTCACTTGATATGTCAATTTTCTTTTCTTTTCGACCTCTGGCAAATAAATATGTAATGTAAATATATGAACTTACCACTATGGCAGTTATATCAGAACTCTCAAATTTGGCAATAGCAACTGCAATGGATTTCTGCATCGCGACTTGAACTCTTTGTGCCACCAGTTTATTGAAATCTATAGACCTTCCCAGCAACTGATAATAAAAAATGCATATAGTCACTAACTATCAGGTTTCTCATTTTCATGAGAAATCATCAAAGTCTGGGTGACAGATCTTTCTCTTACCATTACACAACGTTTCAAATTGAAAGTGTTTTTTTATTAATCTTTATCCCTTCAAAACTTAAAATATGTCTATTAACCACAGGGCTTAGGTGAAAAGAAAATAATTTTGTGTTTCCGATAACATGGCCTTAGAAAATCGGGTAGGTAGGCCAGGATTTTATTTTATTTTATTTCATCTTTTAAATTGTTTTTATTTTTGAAAAATATTGCTTCGACCCAAAACAAACAAAAGTTGGTCAGAATACCCCTTCTGTGATAGGTTGATGACAGATGTACATACATCACTGGGGAAAGAAAACAGATGTGCATGAAGGTCAAGAACACAAAAAAAATGTATCTGTTTGTTTTAAAGGTTTTTAAAATGTTTAGGGTCGGACACTTAAACTAGGGTTATCAGAAACAAACTATTTTTTTTATTTGGCCTTGACAATGTATTTTTTAATAATTGAACCTTTTCTGATCCATTGGTATTGTACAATCACAAAAGCATTTCTGATTCACTGCACCAACAATGTGTAAAATATAGTTTCAGGGGATAAGTTATACATACCAAAAGAGAAATTGCATTGGTACATATATGTTATAATTAGATATTATCCCATAATAGTTTTCTTTGTTCAGCCAAGGAAAATACAAATGACCTAAGGAGCCTTGTCACTACAAGGTGCTGGACAATTAGTAAGAAACTCTTAAGTCATATGTATTTTCTGGCTGAATGAAGAAACATTATTGGGGACAATATAATTATACACAATCAAGCATAATTTATGAAAAATTGGAAAAAATAATTTTGATTTTGAACATTTTTTGACATTTTGATGTTTCAAGCACTGCAGAATCAGTGGCGTAGACAGATTGTCTTGATGTAGAACAATTAAGGTATACAATCTATATATTCTGTTCAAAGACAATACAACAAGTAACACTGAAGTAAAGCACTTTCTCTATCTGCTACACTTGTTTATAGCATTCATATCAAGTGTAAAAGCATACTGTTTCAATTGGTTTATTTACAAGCCTAGCATGTGGCCCTTCTAGTGTGGTCAATTAGCAAATGAAACAGTATACTTTTACACTTGATATGGATGCTACAAACGATTTGTGATACATACAGAAAATGCTTGACTTGGGTGTTATGGGTTGTAACTTGGCTTTAGCATGGGGTAACACACCATAGAGAGTATATACTACAATACATTTACCTGTACATGTCTCTGTTTGAGCAGTGACTCATATTTATTGGACTGTTGATGCTGACCAGGTATATTCAACAAATGAGTAAACTTTTTGTAGTTGGCAAGTTGTTGTTGGCATTCTTTTTGAAATTTAGTGTCCAATAACATGAGGGCAGCTCGTTGCTTGTAGAAAACAAATATCTGGTTACTGAGTTTGTAGACAAACTGATCAAAACACAAGTTCACCTGTAAAACAAACACAATTATATATTATTCCCTTATATTTTTCTTCATACAGCCAGTTGTCACTATGTGTCGACAACCCTTAGGTCATGAGTATTTTCTGGCTGAATGAAGAAGAACATAATTACACCAGCACCAGTAATATCAGAGAAAAAAAGGGACGGTAATGGGTATTTTGAATGTTTTAACTCGTATTTCAAACACGGCAGAACAAATGATGTAGACAAGCATTGTCATAACATAGACGCACGTTGTCACGTCTTACAATGACCAGAGTATACATTCCATATTTTTTGTTTTAAATGGCTTGCGCATGGTATAATGTGTATTAATCGTTGTTAAACTTTGTTGAAAGTTTCTAAAAGCAAACTTTCAAAGGTTTGACTGCTTAGATATACATACATGATTACCTTTTATCATTTATAGTTTTGTCACATTTATAATCAAGTCATAGATTGAGGTAACAAAGTTAATGAATACGCTTGAAATTTAAATACATCCATGAGATGTGACAGTTTGTGCCTATTTTAATTCATTTTTCCCCTTTTTATTTTTACATTAACATATGTAATAAATCCAATCATGCCACCACCATAACTGAAGAGGGCGCTCTTCATTCTAAAGATCCATTACCCATACCTCAGCTTCAGCTTCATCATACAGAAACTGTTTCTTAAATTTGGTTAGTGCATACTGTGCACTGTCGTTGTACAGATCAAGGGGGTAGAATACATATCTATAGAGAAATCACAGATAACACGTGTCATTGATTTATCTAATCTCAATACCAACACATTTTTTTTATTCAACCAATTTTTTTCTTCAAACTGGCATGAAATTTACATACAAATGATCTATGCATACCAATGTATGATTAGTTTGAACGGTGGCCTACAAAGTTCATTGGGTTGAAAGCCAGTCAATGGTCTTGTACTATGCAAAGCACTGTTTTAATTGATTGCACTCTACAAGCTAGACACCGTAAACTTCAACTTACATATATTTGTATAGTCATAGGGGAAGAGGGGTGTCAGGAGAGAGGTTTGCATGCTATGAGAAGAATTGAATCCTGTAGAACCATTGGATTGTATTACGCTTTTCAGGGAGTTAAAGAAGTGTCCCTTTCCTGTTTTCAGTCCAAGGCAGGGTTTAATAAGCACTTTGAGCACAGTGTGGATTAACGTAAACGCAATCAAATATTACATTATTATTGTGATTATTCTCAAACACATGGAGAGAAAAAAGGTCAAATCATACAATATTGTCCATCCATAACATAGCCTAACAAGACAAACAAATTACTTACTGCATCATGGAAGGTTCCTTGGAGGCCAAAATATGATCTGTCAAAATCCATGGCATTGACATTTCTATGGGGAACTGAAGGGAAAATATCAGAGGTTAAAGGTCAACTATTACCACCACCATAAAAAAAAACTAAAGGAACCATGTCAGAAGTTAAATCCAATATGGTCTGTACAAATTATCATGTACATCATACATTCAATCTGATATTTTCATTACTACATCTATACACATGTATATACTCTTACCTGAATTCTCTTGCCCATGGTCATTTCTAGGTAAAACTCCCTGTACCAGAACTGAGACAGATCAGCACATTCCTGTAAGGCCTCTACAATAAGAAATCACCACAAAGAATAGAATTGTTAGTTTCTATTAAAATTCACATAAAAAAATTGTATGGAAAGCAAATCCAAAGTTGTCAGTTATATCTGACCAGTATCATTCTAGGGATGTACACACTATTTCATATGTCTTAAGACCTGTCAACAAAGTTGTACTGAAAAGCTAGGATATTGATGCCTGCATCACGATTGATGGCCTTCTCCATGTATGTATATTCTCTCAAAATGGCTGTCTGTACATCTGCCTGCTTGCCTGTCTGTCTGCAGCGTCTGTCTGTCTTTCTGTCTGTCTGTCTGTCTGTCTGTCTATCTATCTATCCACCCATCCATTCATCTCTCCCTTCCCGCCCTTCTTCCCCCTCTCCTAACTAACCAACCCTCTTTTTTGGCAAAGGTTCATTCTGAGTATACATAAATCAGTGTACTTAGTGCATGGACTTCAGGTAAAAGTGGTACCTCAGTTACAATCTATGCGTATTTCAAAATGTTGACTTACCTGAAAAATTCAACATGTGATTATAAAAGAAGGATCTCTTGTGAAAATTTGATATGGACTCCAAGGATGGTCCATCAATTTCTTTCTTCATTGTTTTCTTACCACCCAGACTTCTATCAGCAATCAGGGACTCAGACATTGTACGTGTCATGTAAAGCTATTAAGGTAGAAAAAACATATACAGTGTTCTTTCCAGGATAGATTGTGGAGTCATGATGGGTGAATGGTTAGCGTGACTGGCTTGGAATCTACAGGTTGCAGGTTCGAGCCCTGTCGCTGCCTGCTGTTTGTTTCTGAGTGGCTAAAGTCCTTGGTCAAGATTTGAACCACGACTGTGCTTCAGTCAACCCAGCTGTATAATTGGGGACCTGGTAGGATGTAGGTTGCAATGTGAAGGCTTTAATCCTATGCGCTTAAATGGCTGCAATGGATTGTATGCTCCCCGGGGAGTTGAGGAAGACTAAAGGGCCGTTGTGCCGTTCTGATCCGAGCCAGGGGTAATAATTGTAAAGCGCTTTGAGCACGGTGTGGGAAAGCACTATATAACAACCGAACATTATTCATTATTGCAAGGATGTCACAAATTTGCATATTCATTTACATATAAATACTGTGGTAATTTGCATATTGGTTTGCATAGTGATCAGCCTATAATATGCATGTCTTCAACACTGGAACAAACTCTGACATGTTTATTTTAACATACCTGTGTACTTGATGGCCCTACTTTTCGCTGCCCTCTCTTAATAACATATCCAGACTTGGGATCCTTTTCGCCTTTTAATGCTGGGTCACCTAATGGCTCGTTCCCCTCCAACCAGTCAGCACTACTATCTCTTATACCTCTTAAAATGCTGCAAACAATACAATATATATAATTTGGAAGTTATCAGGAAGTTCTCATGCACTTGTAGAAAAACTGAAATTTCATCATGAACACAAACAACAAAATACAAATATTCCAACAAAATGCATACTGGCAAACAAGACACATCAGAGAAAGAGTAAGTCATATATATGTATACACACCCACAGTCACATACTCGAATACATGCACACATACACCCATGCACGCATGCACACATGCATCACGCATGCACACACACACAAACATGTTGTACAGTCACATACATACACATACACACACACAGTCACACATGCACATGTATACTCACACACATGCAGCAACACAGGAATTAATGCATGCATTAAACACACACACACACACACACACACACACACACACACACACAAATACACATACACATACACACACACTCACACACACACACACAAAGAAAGGAAAAGAATAATGAAATGAAAGCTCTTGATGTAGGTATACATTATTAGAAATATCAAAACTAGAGTTGAAGTGCTACAAGTTAGCCTGTATGACACAATCATGCGACACTATCAGTCACCACTTCATGCCATAAAGTGACAATGAATTAGGGCAGAATAACCCTACACATCTAACAGACCAAGTTGAAGCTGACAGACTGACTAAGCTTACCTAACTACAAGTGTCTTTTTCTTCTTGGTGGCAGTCCTGACTGCATCTCTGAGTTTCATCTGTGAATACTCCTGAATCTCGTTATAGATAGTTGCCAGAATAGCTTGAGTAAAGACGTTATCCATTCTGTACATCAGTTGTTGTAGGCCTTTGATCATGGCTATCACCTCTATCAAGGCAAACTTTTCTCCGTCTGTGTAGTTATACCTAGTTGCCTGAAATGAGTGACAACACACAATATTCATACAACAAGTACTTAAATCTGCATTAAAGTATCCAAAATGACCATTCCCAAACACCTTCACAACACAGGAGGGTTTTAGACCTTTGATCATGGCTTTCAGTCAATTAATATCTTGCTACTGTTCTCATATTGCCAATCAGATGATAATCTGTTAACTGGGCAAAAACCTCTAGGAATTACTTACCCTCTCATACACCTGTACTTTCCTACTGGAAGTACATTTGTACTTCCCCTCTCATACACCTGTACTTTCCTACTGGAAGTACTTACCCTCTCATACACCTGTACTTTCCTACTGGAAGTACTTACCCTCTCATACACCTGTACTTTCCCATTGGAAGTACTTCCCTTCTCATACCTCAGTACTTTCCTAGTGGAAGTACTTCCCCTCTCATACCCCTGTACTTTCCTACTGGAAGTACTTCCCTTCTCATACCTCAGTACTTTCCTAGTGGAAGTACTTCCCCTCTCATACCCCTGTACTTTCCTAGTGAAAGTACTTCCCCTCTCATACCCCTGTACTTTCCTACTGGAAGTACTTCCCCTCTCATACCCCTGTACTTTCCTAGTGGAAGTACTTACCCTCTCACACACCTGTACTTTCCTACTGGAAGTACTTCCCCTCTCATACACCTGTACTTTCCTACTGGAAGTACTTCCCCTCTCATACACCTGTACTTTCCTACTGGAAGTACTTCCCCTCTCATACACCTGTACTTTCCTACTGGAAGTACTTCCCCTCTCATACACCTGTACTTTCCTACTGGAAGTACTTCCCCTCTCATACACCTGTACTTTCCTACTGGAAGTACTTCCCCTCTCATACACCTGTACTTTCCTACTGGAAGTACTTACCCTCTCATATTGTCTCAGTACTTTCCTACAGGAAGTACTTACCCTCTCATACCTCAGTACTTTCCTACTAGAAGTACTTACCCTCTCATACACCTGTGTAAGTACTTACCCTCTCATACCTCAGTACTTTCCTACTAGAAGTACTTACCCTCTCATACACCTGTGTAAGTACTTACCCTCTCATACCTCTGTACTTTCCTACTGGAAGTACTTACCATCTCATATTGTCTCAGTACTTTCCTACTGGAAGTACTTACCCTCTCACACACCTGTGTAAGTACTTACCCCCCTCATACCTCAGTACTTTCCTACAGGAAGTATTTACCCTCTCACACCCCTGTACTTTCCTACAGGAAGTACTTACCCACTCACACCCCTGTACTTTCCTACAGGAAGTACTTACCCTCTCATACTCCTCTGCTTCCTTGTTTGGACAAAGTGTATCACTGACAGGATGGACTAGTTTCCAGGAAAACTATCAACAGAACAGACCATGAGATATTTTAGCAACTATGAGTGTCTGAAAAGAGTCAATTTATCATCTTAACCATTGGTCAGGACATATTTAAAGGCTAATATATTCACAAACTTTCTTTGGCAAAAAAACGAGTTTGATGCAACCACTGTGGCTTTCAGTCAGTGAAAAATACACATGAAGCACTGGATATTTTCATGTTAAAACTAAAATCACTTCTCTGAGAAATATGTAATTTCAAAAATGTTTAAACATGTAAATATTTATATGATTGTGTGTAATTAGTTTGTAGGTACAACCCACCATCTCCATTACATGGGAAGTCCAATTTCCAAGCATTTTCAAGCCTCTCAATGCCAAGTCATAGAGGTCTTTCCGCTGGTGAACATTTACACCAACTTTCTTGTCTGTATGCACCAACAGCTGAGTGTGAAAAGTAACAGAGGGAAAACAACACTATAAATTTGAACAGTAAGCAACATATGCTTCTCGATGCACACAGTATTTATTGATCAACTTTGTCAGACTGAAAACCTGCAAAATACATAACATGTTGCTGAATATTGTTTCACACACACAACTAAAATTACAAAAGGCTGTCAATGTTCAGGTAATTCACAACTTTTAAAAATCTTTTTTAATCTCTGAATGTTTTCCCTGTGCTTCTACCAACATACATTCAAAAAGTATTTTTTTAAGTCTGTGAGTATACATTTTTATTAGTAACTATTCTTACATATGTACTAGAGATTATTTGCACCATTGTGCATGTATACTACAAATGTAGTTGTACTGGCACTGCAGTGCATACATTACTGCATACATGCATGCAAATGATATGCAAATGATATGCAAATGAGGCATGATTGTCTCTTGTACATGGAAGGGTGGAATAACACAGTACCATTTTTATAGAAATTTGCTATTTTGGATAAACATATGTAATAATAACAGAAACCCATTCTGCATGGATTCCAGTGTGGGTACTCAGGGATATTTGCACTTGTGCTTGCAACTTGTTTTCTGATACACTTTCACTGCCTACGCTCATCAAAGTACAGGTGCAGAGAACACTGCAGCACTTGTGAAAATACCCAGAGTATGCCACACTTGCACTTGTGCATCACAGGTTCTGTCATATTATTACAAATACACGAAGTCTCTGATTTGTTCACTAAACAACAAGTCTTTGTTGAAGACACAGTGAGATGCATACATTCCATACAATATCTCATCTTTGTGCCAGGTTTTGAATGAGATCAGATTGCTCTGAAACACATCCAGAGAGGATTTTTTTGTTGAGTGTATGGTAACATACCTTACTACTATAAGCAGTCACATCACTAATGTAGGCAGTGTGTTCTGCACTGATCCTGGGCAGTTGTTCCACAATATTATAAGGTAGATTAGAACTACTACTACCACCACAGCTCCAACGTGATTTATTATCTGAGTAGTTGGCACTGTTTTGAATATATGAAAACAAAACAATCTGCATATCACCGTACAGCGGCACCACTGGTAAATTCTGTAAATATACAAACAACATACAATCAATATACAATCAACATTTTTCATGACTAAGGGTCAGTTAAGGGCAGTATGTAAAATTCACCAGAGTTCTCTAGTTCAGTATAATAATCAACCAAAACAATGGTACAACTGTGGTTCAGTAGTTATTAAGGGCAGTATGTAATTTACCAGAGTTCTCTAGTCAGTTTAATCAACCAACACAATGGTACAACATATTGGAATTCCTGATATTTTGATAGTTTTTCATGTTAAAAAGTTTGTTTTCTATTGCAAATAACAAGAAAATTCAAGCATTCCCATTCTAAGACATACCTTGAAAAATTTGTCAATTTTGGATAGATTGAGCTTCTTCTTGTTTTCCATCTTGTAAATGTTACTAACTGTACCATCAATGAGGAATAAACAAAACCCCATTACCTGTCAAATAGAAACATATATCATTACCATGCATTATATCGTGCATGAGCCATTTAGAACAAAAAATATGCAATATATACTCTGGTTGTTCTACGTCACGACAACGCATATCAACATCACTGGTTTTGCTGTGTTCAAAATATGAGTCAAAACGTTCAAAATTGTCATTACTTTCCCCGATTTTTCTTTGATATTACTGGTGCTGGTATAAATATGCTATTCTCCAATATTTTTCTTCATTCCACTGCAAAATACTCGTGACCTAAGTATTGTATCACTGACTACTTGCACTGTGCACATGCCGACATCTGTACAGCAGTGCAATACTGAAAACATTATTGCATACCTGTATGCAAATGAGCATGCAAACGAGACTGTCCCTTGCACACTAAAATAATGTGAACAACTAGTCTGATTTCTACTGAAATTTGTTGGTTTGTACACATCTAAAATTATTTGTATGGAAATTTGTTATTTTGTACACAGAAATAATGTAAACAAATAGTTCAGAAATTTGCTGTTTTGGGGAAATATATGCAACACACATAATTAAAAAAAAGTCTGAATGCCAGAGTAGATACTCGGCATAGTTTAACTCATGCTCACAGCATATTCTGTTCACAAAGTACTATATAGGTCAGTAATGTAAGAACCTGAATACTAAGGACATGCAATGGAAAACTTTGGTGTATGTATTGTATATGTAATAACATAATGAATGTAGTTCTGACTGTAGTACACAGTGCTACAGTGTTTTTGCTAAGTTTGGGGAACCCCGGTAACAGAAAGGGAGAAAGGGGTTTATTAAAATGGCAGTGTTTCCAAATTGAGTTTACGGTAATTTTATTTGGGAACCCAGGTAAAATGACATGGAAACCCTGGTAGATTTTACCTACTTTAATAGCACCCTTAGCAAAAACACTGTGTTATATACTAGTATATATATATCATGGCTTTATAAAATTAGTTTTTTTTTAACTGGAAAATTCATAAATTCTAAATACTTTGACTACAGACCTTTAGTAACATGTGCTTTTCACTTGGTGTCAGATACAATTTGTCTTCATAGTGATACATACAGATGTTGATAATATCAGCCAGCAAATCTTCAAATCCTGGTATAGCTTCTAAGTTCTTTTTTAATGTGTTGGACATTTCATCATGTTGTGCCAGGAACAGGGTCAATCTTTGGGTTTCATCCATGGCTATAGGGTCTGATAGCTGCTTTAATGACTGCTTGGCCCTGTTTTAACACATCAAAGAATATTGACTACTTGGCTGTATGCCAACAGATAAATGAATGAATGTATGTATGTATGTATGTATGTATGTATGTATGTATGTTGTATGTATGTTGTATGTATATGTATGTATGTATGTATGTATGTGTGTGTGTGTGTGTGTGTGTGTATGTATGTATGTATGTATGTATGTATGTATGTATGTATGTATATGTATATGTATGTATGTATGTATGTGTACGTGTGTGCGTGCATGCATGCGTGTATGTATGTAAGCATGCATGCATGCATTATGTATGTGGATGGATGGATGGATGGATGGATGGAAGGAAGGAAGCATGTATGCATGTGTCAGTCTCTGTCTGGACGGATGGATGGATGGATGGATGGATGCAGGGATGGATGGATGGATGGATGGTAGGACGGATGGTAGGATGCAAGGATGGATACATGGATATAATGAAGAAGTTTGAACTGAGATCCCCATATACCATTTAGTATCATATGAAATATTTACTATTTTAGCAAAAAAGTAATAAAACAATCTCTCTCTCCCTCCCCCTCCCTCCCTCCCTCTTTCTGTCCGTCCGTCCCTCCCTCTCTCTCTCCCTCCCTCTCTCTCTCACCTCTTGTATGAAGCATGGTCATTTCGTGTGCTAGCTTTCATATTCTTTAGGGCATCCAACACAGCAAACATATTGAGGAACTTGCCAAGTGTCAAGAGATACGATTCAGACACAAAATCATTTTTCTTGGCTTGGTGACATAAACTCTTGACTTCATCACAAAACTTTGTAATGGCAAGTTTCTGGGAAATGAAAAACAAAGACACGAATCTTAGAATCAATTTTCAATTTTCAAATTTTTTTTTTTACTAACTAATATTCCCTGTACACCACACAGGACATAAAACATCCTCTGTAACTTGAAGAAGAAAAACAAAAGATTGTGCATTTTGGTCATGCCAACGTGGTCTCATGAGTGGAGGTGTAAATCATAATGATACTGTAATAGGAACGAGACTAGCCATTTAGCGCCTGTGAACTATTACGATACATATTTTACAAGTGGTCTTATTATTATGAGAGTTTCAAACCAGCATTTGGACCAGGTGCACTTTCAGGGAACAAAACATTTTGTCATTATGTGGTCAGGGCAACCCGGCCCTCTCACAAATGATATATTGTACATGTTGAACATGAAAAACAAAGATGGTGGCACATTGAAATAGAAAATTGTAGGATTTTGTTTAGTTTATTGATGACAAGACAACATGCATACCTAAAACATACCATTGTTATACTGGACACAAGAATAAAGGTTCAACTCCTACACATGTCACTTTTCTTTCCTCAGTTTTATTTCATTTCAAATATTTGGGTGAGTTTGTTTCATAGTGAGTCTTATCAAAGAGCCTGTATACAAATGTACTTACATTGTGTGTAATATTCTTATGTATTCACCAAGTGATCTTTGACCTGTCACTATGGCAGACCTCAAGTTATTTTGCCCTTTTCAATGTTGGTCAAATCATCACACATAACATTATGTTTATGAGTATTTGCAATTCTAAATACCATGAACACTTGTAAATGGTCAATTTCATGAACTTCTTTGCTGAGATGAATTACAACTGATGTGCGCAAAGTACAAATGTAACCCTACACAAAAAAATTATGTTTGCCTATGAATTGAGACTTCATGGCCACATATTGGCTTTATAGGCAAATCACATCATTCTTCCACCTTCTATCGTCCTGGGTCATCTGCGAAAAACTATCACAACTATCAGTTCAAGAACAAAAGGTTTCAAAACATGTGCTGAATATTTGGTTCCTGAATCCTCCCTACAAGTGAGGGCTATGATATGATTGTTGAATACTGTGACATAACCTCCTTCAAAAAAATTCATAATTTTCACTAGTTTCGAGGACAAAGGTTAGTTGCATTCTAAAACCATTCTGTTAACTTTATTTTAGATCAAGGAACGTTCATTGTCCTAAAATAAAATGAACAGTATTTTGACTGGTTTAGAATGCAACCAAGTTAAGCTTTAATATAATGGGAAGTGATTATTTTGTTCAAAGGAGGATACAGTACTTCATTATCATACTCCTCACTTCTAGTCCTAGACTGTAAGATACGTTGTGACATTTCACTTTCATCGGCCTCCTCGTGTTAGGGGTTGGCCGATGTTTGAGGGCGCCCTGTCATGGCGTACCTTACAGACTATGACAGACTATTCTAGTCCAAGAGAGCTATTTCTGAACAGCACTCCTAGTGGCCACATTATGCAATCTTTTGTCTTTCTCATGACCGGAATAAGGCGTATTGAAAGTTGACTATAAAACCACATGTTTTGAAACAAGATATGCTTAAACTGGAAAAAAAAAAACATATCAAATTTGCTTGAATCTAAACTACTGCATGAGTAGAATTACGATAAGTCACCATCAATTAAATTCTGTGTTTGCCATCGCTTGTGGGTAGATTTGACGGTAGATTTAGAAAAAACAAACACATTTCGTTTTGCTCAAATTTCCACACACGACATACTATTGTAAATGGAAAGATTGTTCAAATATCTTCAGAATAACTAACCATATATCTATTAAATAGTTCTTTAAGACAATCAAACTTTGGATTTTGACATTTATATTTCACCAGGGTAGTAGATTTAGGTATAAACAGAATATGAATCAACAGAAAAGTGAATTTACATGACATGCTAATATTGTGGGTTTTTTTCTGTGTTTGTATTTTTCCAGTCTGCCTGGTAGGTTTTGAGGAAATTCAAGGACAGCAAACAAAGTATTTAGTTGACGGCGCCTAACAAAAAAGCAAAAACTTAAAAATCCACTCTGTTTTAGAGTTTACATGCTTTGTATGTATCAGATGTGATTCAATTTATTAATTCTAATGGAATTTCATTTCTTAGTCAAAAAGGAACTAAAATGTCAAAATTGCAAAAAATGAAGTACTGAACAGTAAATTATATCTGTACACAAAGGTTATTAAAAATCCATTATGAATATAACTTTAGTAATTTTGAATTTATCAATGGCAAATTCAAACAAAAAATATACTACTACATTGTTTTTGACATTGATACTAAGGAGATTAATAAACAGTTCCATTCATTCCTTGCATCAAGTAATTGTTCCAGTTATGATATTACTAATGCTCTTTTGTTATTTTTTTTCCTGGTTTTACTTCCATTTACTCTATATTTATTTATAAGTACAGACCATCTAATGCTAAAATGGTTCACCAAAATCATTACATGTAACTCTTAAAATAAACTGTTTGGATTGACCAGTTTCATAAATTTTATTATTCTTATTTCAGGTTTTAGCAGCCTAAAGTGACATATATCATCTCAGAACAAATGTTAGCCATCAAGTACCTACCTGAAACTTCATCAAGTTGATCAGCTTGGTTATCTCTGGTTCTAGTACATTGACAATGGCTTCATAAATCTCCATTCTGTTTTCCTGGTTTGCTTGGACCTACACACAAAAAACAGGATATGTGAAGGATATACAATGAGGTGAATGAGTGCTGAGTTGTATAAGCTACTAATACCACATCTCCCTTTGTGGTGATAACTTGACATTGTTCATAGTACAACTGCATCCCCATCTCTTATTTTCATACATACACATGCATTCAAACTCAAACTAGGTCACATTGATTGATTGTCATGGCAACATGGTATTCACGATGAATCGGATATACGTGCTAACTACATGACATTTCATTTCCTATAATGTACAACAGGATAATATGGAATCCATGCTAACAACAGGACATTCCATTTCATATATTGTAGAACAGTATAGCTTGGAAAGATTGTACATGTAGTGACTGATCAGTCAACCAAGCTGTATACATGGGACCTGGTAGGACAGCAGTTGCAATGTGAATGCTTAATCCTATGTGTTTATAGAGGCTGCAATGGATTGTACATTCTTTGTATACTCTCAGGTAGTTGAGAAAGATAAAGAGCAACTGTGTTGTTATTGCCTTAGGTACATGCCAGGGTTAATAATTGTAAAAAAAAAAAAACTGAGCACATGGACCAAACAGTGGGAAAGTGCTATACATGTATCATAACTAACATTACCATTTTATCACAGATAGTACTTACTGTAGGATGTGCCCTGCTACAACTTCTCCATGTATAAAGTGTTACTGCATAACCACGCCCTTCTTCCAACAATTCATTCTGGCCAATTTGAGAGAGAGAAAACTATTCAGATACACTGTATCACAGTGTAATGAAAACAACAACGATTCAAAGCATTAACAATTCTATTTCCTTAAAATACTATATCATCAAACAAGCCTCTGGTCATTGAAAACAAAATCCCAACTACAACATATTTTAATGTACATAAATGTAAGTTAGGGTTATCTAAAAGTTGACATTACTCCATAGAAGTTGATACAATTAATGGGACTTGGTTACGAACATGTGAACATTTTCCAGGTGTTCATTTCCTTTGCACAAGTGTTGAATGAATTTCTCTTGTTTTATTAAAAACAAAGTGAGCAATTAGATTTGAAATGCTGTTCACTGCTGTACATACTACGTCACTCTATACCATCATTTGTTCATTTTCTATTTTCAATATTACTGTAGCACGAGACTAGTCCTAGCAGTGATTTTCTTTCATTTGGGAAAGAATACGTGCCTGGGAATATGATGTGTTATAAAACACTTATTGCCTGACCTTATTCGGGCACTAGTAGACGTCATATTACCCCTCATTCTGTTATAATATAGCAACTATTTCTACTCTAAGGCTCAGGAAATAGTTGCTGCAATTAACAGCCCTCAAGGTAATAGATGTCTACTTGTGCCCTCACAGCTAGCCAGGCGCAGACCTAGTGTAGACCTAAGTATAAACACAGTCTATGTCAAAAAAATGAATGCTACATATACAGATTAGATTAGATGAAAATACAGAAGATAT